>NC_041332.1:18038044-18280544 GCF_004354835.1 Perca flavescens
TCGCTATCTCTTATTTTGTGGCTTTTTCTGCTGCTATCTTTCTGCTTAAATTCATTGAAAAGAAGGAAAACTAGTTAGCTTTGTGGGATAGAAACCTAGGTTACATCTAAGATTGTTGACTGTTTTTGTGGGTTTTATTTGTGTTTCTTTATTTTATGTCATGCATTATGTAATCATGTAAAAAGAAGCACTCTTTCCTTCTCCCTTTAATTATTCACTTGTTTATATTTCACTTTTTATCCTTCACTGTAGCAGAGAAATTGTATTCACCTCTAAGTTCTGTTTTGTTTTGTCAGATGGACATGAAAACAAAAGGGAAATTAATAAAAAATCTAAAAGATTTGAAATAAAGTTAAGACATAAATAAATGAAGACAAGAAACACAGCAGCTTAAAGTATACTTACACACATATTGTAGATAAATAATTTAGTATCACAAAAATGTGATACTATTTTAAGTGTTATTGTTGTAGTTCACAGCAATTTGTAGCATTTTCACTAACAGACTTTGAAAAATAAATAATTAAAAAAGGTTTTTGTAATTTGTTTAAATAATTCAAGTCCCTAACTTGTTGTGCTGGTTCATTTATGTGGCCTTGGTATGACAGATATGGTGACTGTTATTAGATTGAAATGGTTGGTTGCCATGCACAAATAGATAAGATGGGACAGAAATGAACAGACTGAACTTTTTATATCACATAATCTTTTAAGACATTTTTTTCCATTCGACACAAACCTCATGATCATTTGAAACTGAGCATCGTATAGTTGAGACTGGGAGGGTTTGGGAACACACACTTAGAAATGATCAAAAGTTAAATGTAGATGATTAATAGATAAGTGACTGACATCTTGTAAATTAAGTTTAAAAATGAAAAGTGTAATGTTAAGTTACACGTCTTGCATGTCCTTTTTAAATAATCAGGTAATGTTCAGTTAAAATACTACAATTTAGATAATGGATTTACTTCACTGCTGTAAGACACAAACACAATTGGTTCAATATCTTACATTCTCACTACAATTGTCTTTATCATTTTGTTTTATTTGCTTATGTAATGGATTTGTTTGCAATACGATGACATTTCTTAATAAAAGGAAACAAAAAATCTTATTAGGACAGGTATGAAAAGCTAAATCAATACTAAATACCATGGACTCTCAGGGTAGTTAAAACCATATGTGACACCAGCTCCAGTAAAGTGGTGTTTACAGATAGAGATGAGCACCACTCTAATCCCCTGACAGTCTGCTGGCCTGAGTTTCAACTTCATCGCCGCTGACTTTTTGAAACGGTAGACACTTCAAAGACACCATCCTAACATTAGCTGCAAAGATAACATTGTAACATCACCACAAATAACACATCCTGGCAGACAATTTCACACTAATTAAAGCCAACACAAGAGGCAGTTGACATAGGACTCAATGTCAGAATGAAGTTTAGTAGAAGGAAAGAGACCTATAGCTGATGTCAGACACAAGGAAGAGTGTGCAATAATAGACTGCCTCTTTTTTCATTTTAGTGTTTATTCTGTCACGTAGGAGGATAAGTTGATAGGCTGGATTAACCATGGCTGGTTAAAATAACACCTTAATTAAGCTACGTTTGAATTAAATCAGGTTCGGGAAGAGAGAAATGAAAATGTGTTCACATGTCATGAAGTCCACTATGTGATGAAGAGAGACACACTGCCAAGGATCTAGTGTACTTTTTACTTTTCTTATTTCACATTTGGTTACTACCTCTCTTTTTCGATCTTCTGTTTTTGAGGTCACTATTTGTGATTTTTCTGGTGATATTGTCCTCCTTTTTTATACCCCTATTTGTCTCTTTATGAATAAATGCATTAATTCCATCCCTTGTGCAGTGCCTGTGCCTGTGGCTTGTCAGAATCAAATTTACTACCTTCCGTAGGATTAAAAGATCATGTTAATAAATAGAGAAAAAAAGCTAACTAAGCACTAACTACAAACTAACAAATACCAACTATACAATACTTTATCTTTCGGCTGCCACAGTATTGGTTCTAGTCTACTTGCATCACCTGCCTCTAGGTTTGCAAAACATAATACAAAATTGGTGTCTCTTGATATTTGTTTCTCATTCCTTCGATCTGTCTCATTGCCATCTTCTAGGCAGGCAAATGAGGAGTACCAGGTCCTGGCAAACTCGTGGCGTTACTCATCGGCATTTTCCAACAAGCTCTTCTTCACAGTAGTGGACTACGATGAGGGAGCTGATGTATTCCAACAGGTAACTAGTTATTTACGTAGAGTATTATCAATGCCAATTTTATTTATCCAAAAGTTGCACCTTGTGTTCTTTCTTTTTCTTCCTCCATTCCTTCCTCATCCCTCTGCTTGTATATAACACCCCTTTTTCCTCTCTAACATAATGTGAGTCCCTCATCATCACCCAACGCATGACTTTAATGAAACACAGTAGCGTGAAAGCCACAGAAAGCACCACTCTCCCTTGTTGCAACTGCAGTAGCTTGAGTTTAAAATCCGTTGGCTTCTTTTTTTTTATTTTTATTTAATGTCAAAGCTAAAAGACAAATACATTTTTGACACCTAGGGATACTTACTTTGTTTTGGAATAGGTTTATTTTTTTATCATAATACTTACCAGAATGCTGAAGATAAATTTGCTTGATGAAAATAGGTAGTGAAACACCCTATGTTGGTTGCTCTGGCTGAAAAATAGAAGAAAAGAAAACTCACTGTAAAAGGGAGATGCCATCGTGAGATCAAGAGTCTGGGCTAATATCATAGCATGCAAATGGCTTCTCTCTCCCCTTACAAATCCCCCTCCACCTTTCCACTGTGTTAAACTAGTATTAGACAAAGACAGTTTTCTGCCACATATGGCCTACAGTCTTTCACAGTCTCTGCTTCTCTCAAATCCTGTTGCTCTCTAAGCAAATAACCTTACAGAAAACCTTCAAGGAAAATGCAAAAAGTACACATAAAAGAAGTCATATATGCTCACAGAAAGACACAATGACACAACATCCTGCAAAGGCAGAAAGGTGTACAAGGACACACACAAAGGGCACGTACAAACACGAACAAGCATACATGGGCAGAATATTTATACAATTAATACTGAAATAGCACACATCCACACACATGGGCACACCCTATTTGGAAGGACAAACAAGCAAGCATACAAGCCAAAAGGCTTCTATTAGTGGACAAGTGGACACAAATTACAGGCTCTGCTGTACAGTGACATTGATGTCTACAGGAGGTTTAGACCTACATGTTCTCCCAAATATGTATGCTTATGTTTGCAAATCCATCAGCTAACTAATAAAAATCTGCATAATGACTCTCCTCTCATTTCTGTCTTCCTTTTCTGTGCTTATTTCCTTCGTTTTCCCCTCCTCTCCATTGTTCTCCAGGTGTCTTGGGGAAAACAGGACAGAGTAAACCAGTTATTGTTGTTGAAAATTGTAGGGAGATTTGGAGTTAAATAGGCGTGAAACATGAATCAAGTGAGATAGAGGAAGGAAATGAAAGTTTCCTAGAATGATCCCGTTGTTTAAGCATTGATTGAAATGCAAAAAAAAGCAAGTCAGAGAGGACATTACCTTTATACCCCCTACCCTCATTTTATTCTTTCTCTCTAGTTGAACATGAACAGCGCTCCAACCTTCATGCATTTCCCAGCTAAGGGAAAGCCCAAGAGAGCTGATACGTTTGACCTGCAAAGGATTGGCTTTGCTTCAGAGCAGCTGGCCAAGTGGATTGCAGACCGCACAGATGTTCAGGTACCACATACACATTCATACACGCACATTTACAAGAAACCTGCAAACATTTGCAAAAAGATGTGCATTTTGTACAGTACATACAACCCCAATAAAGTTCCTGTATACATAGTGGAATCTAAAAATATTACTAAAATTGACCCCTGAAGAATAGTTTAACCTAAAAGGAAAATGTATCCAATTTTAAATAAAAAAGCATTCAATTGATGCCGGAGTCCTAAAATATAAAATAAAAAAATAAATAAAGTCTTGTGAAGAGTTTGCTTCGCTTTTGCACCACAAACTCACTGCAGCAGAATCTGCTTAGAGGTGGTCAGAGACCCACCTTTTCAGGCAGTCTCAGTAGGGTTGGGTTGTCTGTAACAGCATTTGATTGACAGATTTTACTTCAGCCTAAAAGGAACTCTGTCGAGTTTACACATCAAAGTCTGTGTACAAGCCTTGGGGAGTACTGCTGAATGTTTTAGCAGTGCAATGATAAATTGGTTGAGTACTCTTTTAAATTAATCCAAATGGGCAGACCCACCAGAGTTTACTTTTCACCAAACAGGTTATGTCTACAGGTATCCTTAGTCTTTGCAGGGGAGATGCAATATTGACCATGTCATAGGAACACGGTGCTGCACATCCAGGTGGGTTTTAGATGCCCTTGCTTGGAAGCACTTAAGTTGATGACACCTGAAGATCAAACCTTCAACCGTCTGACTTCCAATTTCTTGTTCCCTGAACAACCTGTCAGCCAAGTATCGGCAGACAGTGTGCTACTGACATCCTGTTGATGGATCTGGATTCAAAAAGCTGCCTTTCAGTGAGGGTGATGGGGAGCACTCAGACTAGGTGCTAGCTTTCAGGCCCTTCTATGTGACTTTAAAGCATGAATTAACAACAGAACAGAAAAGGAAAAAAGAAAGGACAGATATCTGATCAAAAAATATTGAGATGAATACAATTGTTGTGATGGAGGAACTGAAAATGAAATCGGTTCAGCCATTTTCCTTGCCTATCTAACTCAAAGGCGGGACAGTTAGCTTTAGGAAAAGATTGTTGATGGGGTTACAAAATGTACGTTTCAGCGCCTGGGTAGCTCAGTTGGTATAGCGCATGCCCACATATATAGGTTTACTCCTCGATGCAGCGGCCACGGGTTCGACTCCGACCTGTGTCCCTTTGCTGTATGTCATTTCCACTCTCTCCCCTTTCATGTCTTCAGCTGGCCTATAAAAATGAAAGGCCTAAAAATGCCCCCCAAAAGAAATCTTTAAAAAATGAATGGATGAATAGATTAGAGTTTCTTAATTCAGTTGTGGTCAAGCCAAGAAAACATATTTCTTGGTTCAAACTAAGAAAAGGAAGAATAAAGGATAGTAATGTAACAATATGCACTGCATTGAGATAATTAATCAATATATTTATACATTTATACAATTGCACAGTGATATTTTCAGTAAAATATGAATGTTATATGCTCTTCATCTCTCACTCTCTATCTTTCTCTCTCTCTCTCTCTGTCCGTCCAGATTCGTGTCTTCCGTCCTCCTAATTATTCAGGCACTATTGCTTTGGCTCTGTTAGTGTCACTGGTTGGAGGACTGCTTTATCTGAGGAGAAACAACTTGGAATTCATATACAACAAGACTGGATGGGCTATGGCTGCACTGGTATGACACACTGATATATTTATACACACACACACACACATTGGGTTTTAGGTGGGAACCTTTTAATCCACTGTGAGAAGTTCAATATATGTTCTGCCAAAAATGTCCGCCTTCACAAACCGGGGACACACTGTGTGCCAATGGAAACTGTTCAGGAAACAAATTAAGTGAAGTAATCTCACCTCATTAGTAGAATTTTGTGCTCACACTTGAATTTTTATGTCTCACAGTCATATGTTGAAAAGGATAAATTTCACACAAACTCAGTTAAAAACCATGATAATAAAAGTAGAACCTCAACGCTAATGTTTAATTCTCACTCTCTCCTGTCTGTCTTTGTCTCTCTCTCTCTCTCTCTGTGATAGTGTGTAGTTTTTGCGATGACATCCGGTCAGATGTGGAATCACATCAGAGGTCCTCCCTACGCCCACAAAAACCCCCAGAATGGACAAGTGGTATGAATCAAAAAGCATTTCCTGTCTATATAACCATGCATTCATCCATCGATCCATTTGTTTCTCTTGTTCCTTCGTCCTATCCTTCCACTTTTGTTCTTTTGTCCAACCTTCCATTACTCTGTAGCCCTCCTTTCTGCCTCCCCGTTTTTCCTCCCTTCCTTGTTCTTTGGTTGTCATCCTTCCTTCTTCCTTGCTCTCTATCATTTGTTTTCTTTTTACAATTGTGTGTGTGTTTTTAGCAAAAAAAAAACTATACTGTATGAGTTAAGATGGATCTGTTTTACAGGGTGGTGAGTAAGGCTGTATTAGATCCATGATAGGAACATCTGTAAGGGTGTTGGCCCTGAGTAAGATGCACTCTGTACCATTGCCACCTGCTAACAGGTCACCGCTGGGACAGTGTGTGTGTGTGTGTGTGTGTGTGTGTGTGTGTGTGTGTGTTACTGGACAGCTGGGAGCAGTCGTACTATGTTAATATCACCTTAGAGACACGTTAGAGTCATCTTGGACCAGGCAAATAGAACTAGAGGGGCAGAGAGTTTCTTTCTTTCTTTTTTCTCACCTCGTGTGTTTTATACAGTTACTGTTTTTCGGACAGCTGCCACTTATTACCAATACGTGTCCTAAAAGTCTCACACACACACACACACACAGCATTTCCAGATACAGTTTTGCTAGTCATCATTTAAGTTTGTTCACTCAAGTGTGAAATTGAAATAACAATATGAGAGAAAATGAGGGAGGAGGGAGAGAAGGGGATGAGATGAGTGAGTGAGGGATAGAAGAGCGAGAGGGAGAGAGGACTAGAGTAAAGGAAATTTACCTTAAAAACAAGGCTATGTGTCTCCAATATTATGCCATCTGGTACGTGACGTGCATTTGCACACACATGGACAGAAACCCTGCCACAGTGAGGGATGCATGGGGTCACAGACCCCAGGTATACGAAGCAGTGTTGTTGTAAGAAAAGTCAATTGGTTTTCCCTGTAGCCACCACTCCTAGAGAATACACACAAACACACAACAGAGTACATTACACGTCATTTAGCTGACACTTTTATCCAAAGCAACTTACAATTGCTATATATGTCAGAGGTTGCACGCTTCTGGAGCAACTAGGGGTTAAGTGTCTTGCTCAGGGACACATTGGTTGATGTATCGCAGTGGGAATCAAAGGTCTCCCACACCAAAGGCAGGTTTCATATCCACTGCGCCACCACCAACACACTCTCATTATGTCAAAAGAAAATAACTCCCATCCTTGATTCCATACGGTAGGCTCCCTCTCAATTGTTCTATGTAAGAGGAACTCCATTTGTCAGGCCTTGTTGGCTCTCTGTCATTTTTCACTCTGTTTGACAACAAATAGCACCCTCATCTTATGTAGCTCCCAACTGTAGCTCCCAGCCTTCACCCCATCTTTCTCTTCCCCTGTTATTTTCCTATCTCTCCACTCTGCTCTCTTCACCACCTTCTTGCTTCTGAACCACTTGTGTATTTTTATATATATATATCTCCTGTATTTTATTCTTTTCAGTCTCAGCTCCCTTCCTGTATTTATAATGAATTACTTCTACTTGCACTGTCCTTCTCTCCTCATCAGTTAATTCTCTTCCCTTCTAATTCCCCTTTCCCCTCCTACTGCTTTCTGTTTTTCTCTATGTCCTCTCTTCCTCTCTCTTTCACATCTCTGTCTGTCCTCATACCATCTTATAGTCTTCATAAAAATGAAGTGCAGTCAGCTAGTTTGAAACATTCCTACCTGTCTGCTGCTTCTGTCCTCTCTTCCTCTCTTGTTCTTGGCTTTTGTTTGAGTTTAGCAGAGCGACGAGGGCATTAAAGCTTTTGACATAGTGAAGTGTTGAAACAGCATTTTAGACAAAGACATACATGTATTCCCTAACTGTGGGGAACAGTAGCCACTGGCATCTGATTCAGATGCACAGGTCATAAAAGATTTATCTCTGAGCATGCAGAAAACTAATTATACCAGTTAGCAGGAGAAAGGCTGAAGAGCTGGCAGATTTCCCACTGTTTACCCTGTTGGAAGTTGGGAGGCTACTAGTCTACCCAGTAAGTTCAGTTTTCACCTGATGAAATAAGAAGATATGTCCGTACAGTGTGGATCCAGGTAATATTATGGTAATAGATAACATTGTATCACAGCCACCTGTGCCTTGCTAGATAGCCAGCTAGGCTGTTTGCAGAAAAAAAAGTAAAGCTAAACACCTAAAGAACTGTGACATTATATAGTTTCATGACTACTATTAGCAAACATATTAACAATACTGAACAATTTATTTTTTATTTTTATTCAATTAAACCAAGAGAGATGTATATCACATTTTAAATATGTGCTTATTTTATAATCAAATGCATATTCTTTTCATGATTGCTGCAGGAAATTCCACCGGATGCATGTTTTTTCCGTTTCCTTCCGCTTTCTTTGTGTTGGAATTTTAAATTTGGTGGATTAATGAGGTCTATTGTTGACTGCTCCTCAGATCTCTGCAGGGTAAATTGAGACAGCTAGCTAGACTAACAGTCTAATCTGAGTTTTCTCTCGCACGACTATTTTGCAGCGGCTCTGTGCGGAGTTTAGCGCTGCCCATGACAATTCTGATTGGTTTAAAGAAATGCCATTAAACCAGAGCACGTTTTCCTCCCATATCCGAATGCTATGTGGAGTAGCCAGACCCTCCTTCAGCACTTTGGAGGAGGGTCTGGCAAAGCGAGACTAGATATTATGTGAACTACCCTCGATGTCCACTCTATTAGGTACACATGTACAGTCAACTGCAATCCAATACGTACATACATTTCCAAAAATGTCCCCATAAACTGAAAATGATGAGCTTCATAAAGATAGATGTTACGGCAGGGCTGTTGTATTGGATTGCATTAGTTTGTACAGGCATACTTAAAAAAGGGACCACTGAGTGTATGCAAACCTATTATTGAGTGCCTTGAAACCTATTGAGGGCTTTCTCTGTTTTGTTATTACTTCCTGTTAAGCCTCCTACAGGCCTAGCCTCCTAGGCCTCATAGCCTAACCTTAATCATTCCTGTTTAACAGCAACAGCCTCATTGATGACCCCAGTGACATACATGCTTTAACCCAACCACGTTTTCTTCAGCTTCTAGGCCAGATAGCTTTTTTTGTAGCCACTCAACCAAAATAGCTACAGAGATAGCTTCATTAGATCTTGTGTAAATGGCCATCATCTCTCTTATTTCCTCTCTACCTTCACACCTTTTCCACCTTCATCCTCCCCATCTATGCTCGCTTTAAATCCCTCTTTTTCTCTTGCCTTCTTCTGACAGTGAATTGCTTGAACTGGGCAGATGGTATTGAAAAGATACCTGCCTTATCTTTCCTGTTCTACTTCCCTCCTCTTTTCGTGTTACTTCCTCTCACTTCCCTCTCTAATCTCCCACTCTCCTCTATCGCCCTTTCTCCCCAGACAGTGTAATTCCTTTAAAATGATGAGCGAGCGAGGCCAGGTAGACTATATTGAAAGGATTTGTCAACTGACGAATGGCACAACCAAGCAGATGAAATTGTAGTGAGCGTCTCACTGTGGAGCCAAGAAATACTGCTAGTTCATTTTTGCTCAAACACACGCACACACGCACGCACGCACGCACGCACACACACACACACACACACACACACACACACACACACACACACACACACACACACACGGACCAAACCCACACAAGTCATGTACCCAAAAAAAGAAAACTATTCAAAAGTTACACACACACAGCTGAACAACTTTTGAGCTGCATGAGAAGGGAGGAAAGGTCGAAAGAGAATTAAGAAAGTCAAGAAAAGAAAGTAAAGGGAAGGAGCTTTCTTATGTGAGTTTTTCATGGTAAACGCTTTATAAGTTATAATATTATCAAACTGCCTCAGCCTGAAAGGAAGGGAATCTCAAGAAAGCAAGCCTTAAATGTTTTAGCCAGTGTTTCTTTCTTGGTTTTTAATATGACCAACCAATTCCTTATTTCCCCACTATTGGCTGATGACATTTCCATATTTTCAGCGGATTTCACATGATTGGTTGATGGCTGTTGTCAGCAGCCCTCTCTACATTAATGCTAACCTTTCATATTTTAAAGGAATACAGCTGTCACTTTTATTGGCTCTCTGCAAATAGTTGACTTTTGACTTGCAGAGGGCAACGGTGTGTGTGTGTGTGTGTGTGTGTGTGTGTGTGTGTGTGTGTGTGTTGCTTTACTTTTTGCTTTACCTGCACACCTCTGTCTGTGTGTGTGTATGCATTCGATCGAGCGAGGGAATGCTTGTGTGTTTTTCCTCTGTGTTTTGAGCCAATATTATGAGAATTGAAGCAGTGAAATAAATGGTCCTGTAGGCTGGATGTTCTTTCAGACCAGCAGACATTGACCATCCCTCCCTGACTCCACACATACCAAGTAGATGCTCACGCCCACAGACACACACACACACACACACAAACAAAATGATTGGAACCATTGTTTTTACCAGAAAACTGTAATTAAGAACCATATATTAAACATGTCCTGGAGGCGCGAGAGAAAGAGAGAAATGGAAAGCACATTGGTTTACAGACAAAAGAAGGTAGAAAAATGGTTAAAAAAATAGAAATATTAATTCAAAGTTGAAAATTACTTCTGTAATTACTACTGTGCCTTCATCAGTTTTATAGCTATAGTGTGTAGTTGCTGTCACCCCAATGAGGAATTCTAAGTAATGACAACAACACTGTCGCCGCATCCACATGACACACGCCTTCTGTGTTTGCGCACCACCCCCACCCCTCCTCCACACAGTTGCTAGTAGCTTTTATCCTGTCGAATCAAGGAGGACACAGATGATTAAAAATCATGGACTCTTTTAGAAAGGTAATTATCTTGTCATTTTTATGTCCTCTTCCTCTCCAAAGCTGAACGCTGTGCTGTTGTCCTTTCTCAGCAGTGACATAAAACGCATCACTCGAGCTGCTGCACACGAATGCCGCTGTACTACACCACTTTGTAAACATAGCCATACTGAGACATACAGAGAGAGTTTTGTGGAGCCGATAGGCTTAATTAGCTTTGTATCAACTCAATCGGCAATGGCTTGAATGTAACTAACGTTTGTTGATATACAATAGTTAAGCAGTGTAGCTTTAAGGCCTGGTCACACCAGCAAACTCATCCACGTGACATATTTAGTTCTAGAAGTTTGGTGATGTAGTGCCTCCTCGCAGGGCTAGCTGGCAAGTTAATAGCTAACACGCTAGCCAGCCAGGCTAGCCCTAGACAGCCACTGTAGTTTTCCAAGATTCTGTTTACTTTCTCTTTACTGGCCCTTTTTAATCCCCCTGGCATTTTGTTTTTAGGATTGCACAATTTATATTTAAATAAATAGTTACTGAAGAAAGAGAAACGCTATCTAGGCTAGTTGACTGTCATTTAGCAAGCTAGTTATCTCAGTTGCTAATGAGACAGCAATTTTTGATTTTTCTTTAATAAAAGGAATACGACAAGACATTCACAAGCAAAGTGATTTCATTTATTTGAATAGAAAAATTATACTAGTTTTTTAATTATGTCTGCTTCAAATTGTATTTATTTAATAATTATGTAATTATTCATACTGCTTTAACTGTATACTGTATGGTTCAAGGCACAACAAAATGCAGTTGTAGTCCCTTTATGCTACACAAGAAAAACAAAACAAAAGCTTTTCTGTAGTGCATGTTTTGAATTTGCATAAGGAGGAATGTAAACAGCAGCAGCAAAAACACTGGTGAATTCTCTGGGCAGATAATATGGCTGGCATCTTAATATAAAAAATGCTACATTAGGGAAACATTGTCCATCAACTTTGACTAAGTTTGAGCATTATTGATTTAAACATTTTTCCATTAAACATATACAGGATAAGGGCTATATGCACACGGATGGAAAAGAGAATTTGCTTCTTTTTTTAAATCTGTTTATTATCATATGTATTAGTCCATTATTAGTTTTCTTTCTTTCTATTCAATCTAGTCAGCTTCAGAGTGACTTACATAAGGTAACTGCTATTACTATTGCCGTACAGTGATACTTGTAGCTAATTTGTACAATAATACAATTGTGTTATGAATACAAAACCTTATGAAATTTTGAAATACAATTTGTATTGGTCAAGAAATTGTCAGTGATGTTGAATATACAGTAGTAGTTAACAAGCCACCCCTACAGTTTGGCACGCATTCGAACTGTGGATTATTTGCAAAGTTTAACCATTGTAGTGTGAAATACAGTTTTACGGCCTCTGTTACGTTAACAGGGTGCAGCATAAAGACAGAACGAGACAACATTGCCTCTGCAGCTTGTTCAAGTAACAGGGAGTCGGGGCAATGGCGATAAAGTGGTCGCAACTGTGGTTACACTTTTCAAACCCCACGCAGTCAACGCTTGCTGCAGTTGCTGGCTTGCTGCAATATATTATAATGGCGAGCCAAAACCAGCCACAGTGTGGTTACACTTACTCTGAAACAGGCTCCTATGTGCTCCTGTAATATACAAAAAGACAACAAATTAAAACTGAAATGTAACGAAACTCATGGGAGCCGCTGGCCGCTGCATCTGCAAAAAACGGCAAGTGTGAAAATACATGTGCTCGTAAAGAGATTTTACAGTTTGCATACATATATTGTAAGTTGCAAATGCTAGTAAAACTCTTGTTGCAGAGACACAAGTCCTTTAATTCTTCATAGATTTATTTTTTTTTTTATAATGTTTTTGGGGCATTTTTGGCCTTCATTTTGATAGGACAGCTGAAGACATGAAAGGGGAGAGAGAGGGGGAATGGCATGCAGCAAAGGGCCGCAGGTCAGAGTCGAACCCGTGGCCGCTGCATCGAGGAGTAAACCTCTATATAGATTTTTAAGGTGAGAGATTTTTGTAAGTGTCTTAATGTGGCTATCAAATTGTAGATCCGAATCCATGAATGCACCAATATTTCTGGCCTGGTTTGTGGTCTTTAACATGAGAGATTTAAGCTGAGCACTGCATCTTTCTACTTTGGATCCAAAGACAATTAGTCTTGTTTTATCTGGTCTTTTTGAAGGAATTTGTGGCACATCCAATCATTGATTTGTTCAATGCACCTACTCAGTGCTTGTAATTGGACCATAGTCACCTGGTGATATCTGTATATAAATTGTCTGTTGTCTGCATAATTACGGTAAAATGTACTTTGCCCTTGTCCAGTTCAGACCAAAGATTCGCGATGAGACAAAACCGTTTTAGAGCGTCGCAGGGAAAAGTTGCAGCGGTCGGAACTGGGCCGATTCAGCTCGACACAAACCAGCTGATGGTGTCGCTGCGACTCAGCTGGTCAAGTCACAGAGACTGGTTTTAGAACGCAAGGGATGTCACCTGTTTCAACAGCCAATAGCGAAGTCAGCTACAAACTATAGAAATAAAATGGTCCATAATCCATATTTTTTCTATGTTACAAACTGTTAACTGGTCGAATAGACAGACAGAGGCTCAACGTGCGCCCGCAAGCATGTAGGCTATGGTGCAACGAGCTAGAGAATGACTGAAGAGAGGGGGCGCCTAGAACAAAGCAGTGAATCAGAGAAATTAAACGTGTTTTTGCCATTTCATCACTAGAAATGTAGCTGTAGCAAGCATCTCACTATCACTAACGTTATCCACATTCACATTTATACACAACAAATGATATATCCAGCTACAAAAAGCCTGGAAGTCGGAAGTTAGAACGGAAGTACAAAGAGTCATTTCTATGGATATGATATACTATCTGGTCTCGTCACATTGGTGTGCACTGGCAGGTTTTAGAACGCTGCAGACCGGTGCATTGCAGGTAGATGCAAGTTATAACTCGTCTCGTCGTGAATCTTTGGTCTGAACTGAGCTTTAGAGCGAATCCACTAATCGTGACAATTCCATTGGAATAAATAGATTTCGCAGCAAGGTTTTGCTGTTTTCAATGCTGTTGTGACCGAGCTATTGGACAGCAAAATGTCTGACTCTCTCTCTCTCGTACACAACCACACTTGAGACATGCCCAGTACAACTTAAACTGTTTTCCACTGGGAGGGTTCCTTGGAGCTGTTGGGTGTTAACTGCCTTGCTTAAGGGAAATTCAGCAGTGGTAACAAGAGACTGGCAAGTTTATTTTTTCCCTGCTCAGATTTATTTTGACAGCCTGTGGAACAAGCCAGCATTTATTTTTGTCACAAGCCTTTGTGTGTGAAAAAAAAATTGAGAATTGAGAAAAATGAGAAGTCACCTCATTTTACTGATTGACAGATTTAAATTTTTTTCTTAAAAAAAGGTTTTAAACGGCTTTAATTGACTCTTTGGTAATTAAACTGAACTCTCCATGGAGTGTGTAAACATTGAACTGCATAAACAGTGAGTACATAATGAGGTTTTAAAACCTCACCTGAATCCCTAAAATAGGCTACCATATTGTTCATATAAAGGGTTTAGTAAAACCTGCCCACAGTCCCTCTGTTGTACTGCATAAATCCCCCCATATCTAATACAAGCTATCAAAAATAGCCCAGGTGGCTCAGTTGGTGGAGCGGGCGCCCATGTATGGAGGTTTGCTCCTCGTTCCCCCTCTCTCTCCCCTTTCATGTCTTCAGCTGTTCTATCAAAATAAAAGCCTAAAATGCCCAAAAAATTATCTTTAAAAAAAATAATAAATTGCTTTTTTGGCAACTCTGTTATATACAACTTAATTTTTTCAACATTTTCAGTTGACTCGTGACTTAACTCTAACGGGCATCAGTACTAGTGTTGTGTTTTTAATTTACAGGTCTGATTCAGTATAGCTGTATCATCTTGCAAACAGTCATTCTTTCCCTTGGTTTTCTCTTTCACAATCTTGCTCTCATTTTATGTTGTAGGTATTTAGCGGAGTCTCTTACCCAGAGTACCTTGCAATAAAGCTATTTGTAAAGGTTATCTGGCCCAAAACTATTAACAGCCAACACTACAATGGTTTGGTTTTAGAGAGAGAATGGTCAAGTCAAGAGGACAAGGTATGCTCATATACAGTACTTTGTGTTATCACTGTTAACATAACTCGCCATTGATGCCAACTATTCCATTTTGATTGGTACTTATCATTCCTCTCATGTTTTCTGTGACATGGAGCACACTAATTGTTACACATTGAGGAAATCATTGACAGCTACGTCTCGTCAAAATCTGTTCTCAACCTCATTTTAATACAATAATAAACGTGAGATGTGTATATGTAAATGCATATAATATAATAATATTAATTGGAGCAGGAGCAGATTAAAGTCGTACCAGACTCCTCCACAGCAGGAACCTGCTGAATGTATGAAGGTGAGCCATAGTGAGGCTATTTAAAAGGGGGGGACACCGTCGTTGGCTTTTACACAACTCTCTCTCCATGGCTGTTGTAGCTGAACAGGAACCCTGCAGGCGGGTCTTCCAGTTCTGGCCTTTCATTTGTGACTGACTCACATAAAGCTTGTTGTGCTAACCTCAGCACGTGTTGCGAAAGGCGTACAGCTAAAGGTTTCTGGGTAGATCTCGTGCTTGTGAACTTTGGTTCCGCATTTCATGCACAAATCAACATACCGTGTATTCTGCGTGCAGCTGTGTGCAGATTTGATAAGGGTAACAAATAAAATATCAGCATTCTTAACCTTAAAGGTCCCATGGCATGACAATTTCACTTTATGAGGTTTTTTAACATTAATATGAGTTCCCCCAGCCTGTCTATGGTCCCCCAGTGGCTAGAAATGGCGATAGGTGTAAACCGAGCCCTGGGTATCCTGCTCTGCCTTTGAGAAAATGAAAGCTCAGATGGGCCGATCTGGAATCTTGCTCCTTATGAGGTCATAAGGAGCAAGGTTACCTCCCCTTTCTCTGCTTTGCCCGCCCAGAGAATTTGGCCCACCCATGAGAGAGAGACATCATGGCTTTCAAACGAGCAAAGTGGCAGTTGGTCAAGGCAACACCCCCACCCTCCACCTTGCCCCCCCCTCTCTCCTCCTCAGACACAGAAATGGTTCATACTATGGAAAGCTCATTGTGGGGCTGTAATAATTCTCGCACCAAGGCAGAATTTCGGGAAAGAGACTTCAGATACAGTATTAGGGGACCACTAAGGTCTATATGAAAGCATCCAAAGAGCACCATGTCATGGGACCTTTAAACAATACTTTGGTTAATGGCCCTTCAGCAAATCCCTGTTCGAATGGTTTCATCTTATCAGACTGGGTACGTAATAGGTAGAGCTCCAATGTTTGTCAGACCTGTTTTGCATTCGGTTGCCACTGCAAGCAGTGCTGTATGATACAGCGCTGTATTATGCGGTAACTTCCAGGCCTGAAAAGTGAAGCCAATGTAGAAGTACCTTAAACCTACATTCTATATAATTTCCAGCAGGGGGCAACTCCAATGCTCCAAAAAGAAGTCTTGGTTTCTAAGTTTCTAAAGAAGTCTATAGGGAAATTACACTACTTCTACCTTGATGTATTACCTCAATAAACATTTTCCGAACAAGTTTATGGCCTCAATCGCTAGTTTCAAGTCTTCTTTAATAGAGCAGGATATTCATTTAGTAAATTAGGGTCCCATTTATTTTAAAATAAATATCCTGTTAAGTGTTCTGCCAACCAAGCTAGTTGCTTCAAGTTGATAACTTAAGAGACGATTTTCAACCAGCTCTGTGTACATGACAAACGGCACCATTACCCGGAGGTCTGCGTTTACCCCCAGTAAAACTCCGCTTGATGACCGCATCAAAAGGGTTGAAAATCTGGGACTTTTTCTGTTTAGTGTTTAGCTTAGCGCATCGCCATAAAACCATACACAACACTGGCTTAGATGCGTCATCCTCCCCTGCTCTGCCCTTTTGTCCAAATATGGTCACTTCTTGCTCCAAAATACCAAGATGGCGACGGCCAAAATGCATACTTCTGGCTTCACTATGGCAGTCCACCGATGCCACATCCATTATTTTTAAAGTCTATTATTATGACACTCAGTGAGTCATGCAAGAAAGTCAGATTAATTACATCTACTGTAAAAAGTGGCCCTTAGCTATAAAGTATAAACCAGGTATTAGCTGTGACCTTATCATTACCTTACTTAACTGTGCCTTATTTTGGATTTACTCTTTAACACTTTTAGCAAAGAATCAGAATACTTTATTGATCCCCTTAGATAAATTGTTAGTTGTAAATTGCAGTTGCTCACAGTCAGATTTAATGTTAAAAAAAAATAAGAGTAAGAAACAAAAAGTCAATAAGTGAAAGTAAATTAGCTAAAGTGCAAGAAATAAAAATGTAAGTTAAAGTTAAGTAAGATAAGGTTAAAAAGATCATGTTGCTAAAACAATGGATTGTACAAATGCTAGTGGAGTATTGTGTGAACATAAGTAGCGAACACTGAACAAGTGGCTGGAGCATATCAGACTACAATAATGTCTGATATATATTGCACATATAACTAATTAATTATTGCACCGAGTAGTTATTGCACATAATTGTCCAAGAATATTGACATTATAGAAATGTGATATGGAATTGCATGTTGTCAGTTCACTTTTGACACTTCAAGTGTGTAACACTCAGAGGGCTTTAATGGTACCCCAAACAGCAAATACAACTATTCTTAAAGATGTACTTTTAAGACATGTTTTCCTGTAGTCTTTCAAAGAAATGTTGTGAAGTACTGAAAATCTTGAGGTGGCTGTAATCTGGTACTTGCCCTTGCCAGGTGTTCAGCCATTGTGGCACAGGTTGGATGCAAGACACGTGCTAATGAAAGTTGGTGTGATTCAACCATTTACAGGACACTAAAAATGCTGTTTTGTTGACGTACATCAGTGAAGATTCTCTTTTGAATTTCCAGATAAACCTTATGTTGAAGGGTTAAAGTTATCTTGCCTCCTGTTTTCAACAAGCATGTATTGGTATTTTGTTGGCAGAAGCTTTGGAAGCTGTCTCCATCTATACGTTGCCTTTATAGATTCAGGCCATTGTAATTTAAATACATGTAAAACAGGTCATTTTCTGCATAATATCTGGCTATATTGAGCACCAAACCACATCTCAAAGACTTCATGGGCTTATTCACAAGTGTCTGCTTAGGTAACCTGTTGAATTAAGTAAGAGAGAGAGAGAGAACGAGTTATAGAGTTTGACTGTTGTGTTAGCTTCCATTAATCTCTGTTCGCTCAACGAGCTATGGCTGCTTTTACTTCCAGACCACCATGATGTCTTAAATCTTTCTAATGAACACACACACACACACATTTTCTTTCATTATTTCATTCACAAAAACACCTTTACTTAATGGTTTTCAGTATAAACATGCATAGCTACGTACACCATAACACATACACTCTAAGCTCTGCACACTAATGAATGGAACTCCTGCATTCTAATCCATCAGATTAATTGGAAGTGCCTGACCATGGATTGAGGAATTTTTCATCTTCCAAGCACTGCTCTTGCTCATAGCCGCTATCTGCAGTTTATGCTTATGTTGAGGAGGTAACATGCAGAGAGTGGTGCCTTGAAAAATAGTATGCAATTTTATTAATGAAAGAATAAAAACATGTTGCATACAGGCTAGTTAGTTAGCCTTTTGTGTCATTTTCCCAAAGTGTTTCTCTTTCAATGCCCTGTACAGTTATTGAACTATTGAAGATGCCAGATCATTGAATCTGGGATAAAATAATTGTATTTGTGTGCATTTGCATGGGTGTGCTGCCATAATTCAGTAGTTTATATTATAGTAGTACTACAATATAAACAAAGACAGTTAGCAGTAAGTTGCACATTGCTAAATCTAGTGCATGCAGTTCAATATCGTTATGTACCTTATCATATTCTATTTAAGTTTATAGAGGATAGTTGACTGAACTGTCACATTTTTCCAATGTAGCACTCGTGTCCTTATGAATGGCTGTAGTTTGTTATGCTGTTGACCTGGCTGTTTCTAAGACTTTGTCCACCCTTAAAGGATTTATTGCAGAGCCATCAATTTGAGTGCATTGGATAGATGGATTAGTGAATGTATAGGCTTAGATAAAGGAAAGAAAGGTTCTCATTTTAAATGATTGCTAGACCAGAGTGTAAAGGAGGACCAGAAAAACACCTGCCACGTTCCATTTTCAAATGTTTCAACAGACAGGGCAATCTTAATGCACAACTGCACCTCATACACGGTACCATAATGCTTCATAACAATGCTACTTTATCAGCACCCAAGTCACTCCCCTAAATGTCATGTGCATGCTTGTCCAAAAGCCAAATGCCATTAGGAATGTTTTATGAGCAAGCTAAAACATGTTTTTTTGCTTTTGTTTTTCCACATTCATTTACTGGCCATTGTTGCACCCACAAGTGTCCCAACCTTTGTGCTAGCAGCTTTTACATTTAAATTACCTGGAATTTAACTAATTTAATACATTGAATATAACATAATATAAATTACTTATGATACGACGGAGTTGCACTTGCAGTTTCTGATGGAGTGATTAGAAATGCCAAAAGCAATCTCTCACCAACTTCCAAATAAAGGGCACCACAACCAAAGCTTTTTTTTCCCCATGGTGGTAATAAAAGAGCCTTGGTTTGTCAGTCAAAAAGGAAAGCATCTTGTTACCAATTCAAAAACCCAACTTAATGCAGAACAACAGGTTTGTGTTGAAGACAAAAGGATCTGTTTCCGCTTTGAGCCTTTGTCGTCTTTATTTCTGCTTTCAAGTGCAAAAATTCTTCATTTATCTCCACTGAAGCAAGAAAAAAGCTGCCCACCCTTTACTCGTTCTACTTTGTCATCTTCTATTGATCCTTCCATCCTTATTCCTGTCTGATAGGGAAAGAAATCAACACTGGTTCAGTCAAGTGGAAAAACAGACCCTAAATGTGCCATAAACCCAGACGATAATAATCTGCTGGGATTCAACAATGTGAAACCCACTGAAAGACTTCCTTTCTCTCACTCTCCTATTTGTCTCATTTCCACAAGACTTCCATGTTGTCTTCCTTTGTCTGTCTCTGTGCTTTTCTCCCATCACACACAGAGCGATGCCAGTCAAATTGGAGCATCTTATCAGATAAGCTTGCTTGTGCAGAGTTTGAGCCTTAATCATTGGGCTGTGTGATAGACATTGAGTGTACTGACTGTAACAGACTGATATATATACAGAGAAGATTGACACATTGAAGTAAAGTGCTTATGCATCTTAATACTTAGAGAATCCTTAGGAGTCTAATGGCGCACACTAATTCATGGTTCGATACATACTAGTGCAATAAATAAATGTCACCACCTAACTCGAAAAACTTTCACCACTACACTCCATAATTATGGCTGTAAATATTGCCTTGACAAAAACAACCTTGTTAAAACATTGTTTTTTGTATGTTAATACATAAATGCATCACTAGCGTCTAGCATTATTGTACTTACCTCAAGGTTGCTTGCATCAAGTTTATCTTTGATCCTCATCCTCAATTGAATCTCAACAGTATCCACTGCCATTGCATCATAAGTCCCTGCAAAAAATATCTAGATGTTTAAGAATTCAAAGGTCAGTGTATCAAGGGATGCATTTGTTCTATGTCGTTGATTCAAGTCATAATATCTTTTCTTATTTTACCATGGCACAGGTAGTATAGGTAAATTATTTGTTTTAGGTCTCGGGAATTTAAGTACTGCTAATCCCTTCGGTTGCCATTCAACAAGAAAAAGATGCAGGCCTTAGACATAGGCAGGTTTGTGCGGCAGTGTTGGTGCGTAGCCCGTTTGTTTCCATTTTGTTCCCGATGGTACTAGCAATTAGCCATGCTGCTAGTATGCTGGGTCCTACAAGTGATTGTCAGCATCCATATATTAAAAACATTTAACAAACAAACAAACATTTACTTTCAAAAACTAACAAGGTCTATCAAAACGGTGGGTTTTATACTGTTGCGCAAGGCCCCATTGAATGACTACATGTGAAACATAATGTTACACTCCAGTCCATTGTTTTGTGGCCACCACAGCGTGAAAGTTAAATCTGTTTTAACTTTTTCACCACAGGGTCAGGGGTTTTTCGGCACTACCTATAGGCACCACCTGCGGCCCCCACTGCCGCAGCCAAAACACACTACTAACATTCAAAGAATTGGTAGGATTGTTGCTGCCATCACTCCACTTGTTCCCTGCAGTGTTTGTCACTCATCTGCTTGGTTGGGCCAGCCCCCTGCGGTCCTCTTCTTGTGTTACCAACTGTGCACTGAGCTCAGTGTTGGTTTCAGTTCATTTAGGTTGACAAATAGACAAAGACAGAAACTATACCAAAATACTTTGGGGATGAGCGTTTTCCTTTAATGGGCCTCATTCACATTATGGAGTATCTCTACATGACTCATATGCAACAGGTCACCCTAACCCTAACCCTCCAACCCATACAACCACATAGGTCTTTTTTTCCTACCCTCTAAAATTACCCACAGAAGCATTTCCTAAATTAGCGATCCAACCGGTGGCAGAATATCATTACGTCCTCATTCCTAAATATAAGGGTTGCAGTTTTATGTAGTTAACGTCGATGAAACGTCACTGTTTGGTTAGGTTTAGGCAACAAGACTAATTGGTTGGGTTTAGATAACGATGGTGGTTTGGGTTAAAACTTCAGTTCCGTACGGAAGTACATGATGGAGTTACGTGGAGACAAAGACCTTCACATACTTACATACTTAACTTACAAGTTTACTTGTGTACTTTAGTTCAACTACGTCAATAGTGACTTTTGGGTTAACACAGGGCCTGAACAGCGATTTCCTGAGTGAAAATCCTGTGTTTGTTTGACCCACCCATCTACTCTGACCTGCTCCCTATGCAGACATTAGCACTCTTTATACGTCACCTTACATTGTCCTTTACCATACTCTACCATTATAATTACTACAGCTACTAGAGGTAGGCTGCTTGTGGGGTTGTTTTGGGAGGAAAGACTTGTGATAGAACCGGTCTGGACTACTTACCCTATTTTTTACTCCTAGATTGATTTGGTTTGCAGTTGACATCCATCCATCCATCTTGACACACATTTTACAAACAACATAGACAATAGACAGACATGATAAAAGTACCCAAGGCTCCAAAACACAAGGACGGTAAACTCTCACAGCTGGTCGCTGCTTGTGCACATTAATTCAATAAATTAACTACGAGGCCCATGCCCATCACAGTCTTAACAAAAAGAGTACGCCCTCATCAGCATGCCTCTCTCCTTTGCTCTGTTCTTTCTCCACTCTTTCTTCTCTGGCTCAACACGTGCCTTTTTCAGTCGCGGAAAATACTTTTCAATACTCATCTGGATTGAAGCAGTAAACATTCAGTGTAAGAGTAAAAAATGACATTACATTATTTATAATGGGCCTACATTTATTTGATTCACAGCTGCTATATAGTGCTTTGACCTCGACAAGCCAACTGCATTTTACCGCAAACTTGTGACTAGTTAACTTTCTAAAGCAGGCACAATCGCTTGTTTGCTAAGAGTCGGGTTGGGACTCCAACATTAACACACTGACAACATTGTATTCAGAATATAAAATATTTTTATTGGACTTTTTAATGTGTGATTGTGTAAAGGTGTTAACGAGATGCCAACCTTCCGTGAACTTGTGAATTTCACCAGCCGTCTTCTCTCCTTATGGAGACAGACACTGTGTGCACGGTGGGAGGAGCTGTGTGTGTGTGTATGTGTTAAGGAAATGCAGCTGAACGTGTTTTAAATAGCGTAAAAAAAAGAATATATATATATATATAACGAAACACAATGTGCGGCGGCCGGTGTTGATAGTGAGGCGCACCGCCACACATTAGTCTGTGTGTGGGAAACACTGGACTCTTAGAACTATGAAACAGTTCCTACGGTTTGAAAATGTTTTTTGGCTAGTAGTTTTATTCTCTGAAAGATATGGAAGCAGCATTCATGCTGGAAAGATGCATTAAGAGGATGGGCAGTGAATGTGAGTTAATACAATATTTTGCGTGTCTGTGTGTGTGAGTGTTCCTGTAGGGTTAGATTGACCTTTCTCTGCCCACTCAGTGAGAATGTGGCACATTACACCTACGCACTACATGGGAAAAATCATCTATGACTCACAAACTGATATGCGCACACACAAAATTAACATTCCTATTTTACATTTGACAAAATCATTTGTGGATACGAGACACACACACACACACACACACACACACAATGTGTTTCTAAGTACAGATATCCTGGTATTTTAATAGATGAATCTCTTTCTTTTACATTTCATATTCAGCAGCTAGCAAAAAGATAAAGCTTAAACTAGGTTTTTATTTCAGAATCAAATCCTGCCTTTCGTTCAAATCTAGAAAGAGGCTGGTTGCTGCCACTTTTATGTCTGTACTTGACTATGGTGATGTTTTATAGATGCATGCTTAGTCTCAACATGTACATGCACTGGAAACTGTATACCATGGAGCTCTGAGGTTCATCACTGGTTTTAAAGCCCTCACTCACCATTGTGAACTGTATAAACATGTTGGATGGCCTTCTCTGTCAACACAGAGACTTAAACAGTGGCATATCTTCATATACAAGGCTATTTTAGGTCTACTTCTCTCCTACCTTCTGACCTATATCAGTATAAATAGTATTGGGACTTACAATCTTCGTTCACAGGATCTCTTCCTTCTGTTTGTTCCAAAGGTTAGAACTGAGCTTGGGAAAAAGGTGTTTACGTTTGCTGCTCCCTCTACCTGGAACAACTTACAGAAATCCATGAAACTTATCGAGCTGGTTTCATTGGTCGCTGAGGATGTTGATTGACTTGGAGGCAGCCACATCTAACTGTAGATGTTTTGCCTGATGTGTTTAGGATTGTGGTTGACTTTGAGGGATTTGCTGGTTCAGTTGTTTTTTGTTTTAAGTGTTTTTGTGTTCTTTGTGTTTGTACGTATGTGTGGTTGTACTGCTGCCTGTCTTGGCCAGGACACTCTTCAAAAAGAGATTTTTAATCTCAATGAGTCTTCCTCATTAAATAAAGGTAATAAAAATAAACAATAACACGAAAGGATTTTGTGTTATTCTGCTGCTGCCATGCTGCATAAAATACATATCCATGGAGGAAAAGGTACTGGCCATTCTTTTCTAGATCTCCTTCATGATTAAGCAAATATAAGATTAAGCCAGGAACTGGATGCTATTTTGGCTACAACCAAATTCAGGTTTGTTTAGTTGGGCATCATTTTAAGCCAGGTTCATAAGCCGTAAGAAGATAGCAAGTCTTTCTTTCTGTACCTATGTACAATGAAGAGTTTTGTCACAAAAGGTTAATTATTAATGATTTTCTCTTTCTTTATTCACTGTTTCCAACTTTACTGTTCAATCCTGCTCTTCACCATTTATAACTCAACCCTCCATGCCCTTACTGTTCTTCCTCTGAGGATGTAACCTAGTGTGACCTTTTCACAATTGAAATAAACAATGTTAAACTAATATGTCTGTCTGTCTGTCTCTCTCTCCCTCTCTTTCCCCACTCCACAGAGTTATATTCATGGCAGCAGTCAGGCTCAGTTTGTAGCTGAGTCTCACATCATCCTTCTTCTGAGTATCCTTTCACCAATGCGTTTGTATGTTTCATGTGTCGACATAAATTCAAACACAGTGCTGCAAAATGCAAATCATCCAGAGGAGTTTAGCTATCTGTAAAATGTCCTACAGCTCATTTT
The DNA here is from genome assembly GCF_004354835.1 of Perca flavescens. Taxonomy (NCBI): domain Eukaryota; kingdom Metazoa; phylum Chordata; class Actinopteri; order Perciformes; family Percidae; genus Perca; species Perca flavescens. The sequence goes on from NC_041332.1 coordinate 18,062,711, forward strand.
GGCAAAAAATCCTCATTTGCTTACACGCAACACATACTGGAGGAAGCCACCTTTATGTGTCTGAAACAGCATCCAATTTTTCTGTCCGCAACATTTATTTTCCCAACACGAAGGCTTTGTCATCTGTGTGCATTCTCCATAGGGAGTTTGTCTGCTGGACTAAACAAACCGACAATACGAAGACGAGAGATTGTCCTCTTTTAACTTCACCTCCTTGCCTGATTTGTTCCAAATTCAACCCCTGATGATAGGCTGTTGCTGTGTGTGTCTTTTGGCAGGATAGATGTTTCCGTTTGTGTTTGCTTTCTTTTCTATCTGCTTGTATATCTGTGTGTTCTTGCACTGGTGCTTTTGAATGTGTGTAGGTAATGATATCGTTCATTTCTAGCTGTTGTGTTTGTCCCCATGGGAAATAACAGGTCCAAGGTCACACCTGCTGCAGAGCAATATTTGTTTGTCCACGCTAACACAGTTTATTTTTTTATTTTCTGCCCATCTGATTACATCGAAATGAAACACACATTCACACCTGCTGAAATGACAACACACCTACCCTTGTTGTTTCTGCAGGTGGTGTAAACACATTTTATGACCGTCATAGATGCAGTTTCCCAATGGATGTAACCTTGTATAATTTGTTATACGCAGGTGCACACACACCCAGGTACCATGTGCAGTTGCACAACTGTACTTTTTTAGGATGAGAGGGAGAGTGAGGGAGAGGGAGAATTGTTGTCAGGTGGTAAATGTACAGTGTAGGTTTCAGTTAAGTTATGACAATAACATGTTTACAAGGCTGGAAGTTACAAGTGATCAAAGGATTTTGTAATGCAATAGCTGAGTAAAGATATGTTATTAATTCATGTATCAATATGTTATTCATATCAGTTCATCATAACACATATACCTGGCCTACATGAAAGAGCAGTTTATGTGTTGACTGTTTTCAATGTTGTGTTGGCTCTACTCTGGAATGATGTATTGCTTGTGTATAGTGAATAATTATACAGAAGATAAGGAACTCTAAAAGCAATTGCAATATTGGTCTAAAAAAAATTGTAATTAGATTATTTTCCCATATCGTTATGCCCGATCTGTCACCATATCATCAAAAGGATGCCTTAGTTTCTGCTTTGTATTTCCCCATGTGGCAGCCTTTGTTTGTGCACCCCATCAGGTTTTCTTTAGATATATGGATTTGTATGCAGCGCACGCTGAAGAAAAGAATCTGTCATTATAAGCCACCTGAGGCTGTGCTTTGCAGTTCAAGTGTTGAATGGAGTATTGCTTGCTTCTGTAAAACAGATGTTCACAATACTGTATGAACTGTTCTTAATTAAATGTTAATGTAATTATTTCAAAAGTCATATCTTTAACAATAGCTAAATACTACAAAACAATAGCTAAATACTTTAGGAAAATAGGACCAATGTAGGTCAGCCAATAAAAAAAAATTACCAATGGATTTTCCAGTCAAGTCAGTATCACAAATTGTGGAGGACATTCAAATTATGAACTGGATCTGCAATAGTCGCCGCAGATTGGGAAGATCAATTGCAAAAATTTCAATTGCAAGAAAAGTTCTTGCAGGTAACAGATGGGTCAAAAATAATGACAGTGACTCTTTTTACAAAATCTTGATTTGATTGACACAGTATGTTTTTTGTTTACGTTATCATTTCCTTATAAGCAAGATTTAGAATCAGCTCCGTCAGGATTATATAGTTTTACATTTGTACAACTGTGCTATTGTGGTGCATCACAATATACACCAATTGAGAGCATTATTTTCAGAAGCCAGGGACATGACTGTGATGTGTTCTTTGACCCTTTATTAGTCTATGATGTTAGCATAATAGACTTAACATCCCCACACTGTGTGGTCTTTTTGAAAAGTAAAAAACCATTAAAGGTCCCATGACATGGTGCTCTTTGAATGCTTTTATATAGACCTTAGTGGTCCCCTAATACTGTATCTGAAGTCTCTTTCACGAAATTCAGCCTTGGTGCAGAATTACAGCCACTAAAGCCAGTCCCACATTGAGTTTTCCTTAGGATGTTCCATTTCTCTGTCCGTAGCTCTAAATTCTATTGAGGAGGAGGGGGGGCCTTGACCTTGACCTTGACCAACTGCCACTTTGCTCATTTGAAAACCATGATGTCTCTCTCTCATGGGTGGGCCAAATTCTCTGGGCAGGCAAATCAGAGAAAGGGGAGGTAATCTTGCTCCTTATGACCTCATAAGGAGAAGATTCCAGATCGGCCCATCTGAGCTTTCATTTTCTCAAAGGCAGAGCAGGATACCCAGGGCTCGGTTTACACCTATCGCCATTTCTAGCCACTGGGGGACCATAGGCAGGCTGGGGGAACTCCTATTAATGTTAAAAAACCTCAAAGTGAAATGTTCATGCCATGGGACCTTTAAGATATTTTCCTTCCATAGGTAAGGCTGTACCACTGCAGATTTGATTTAATTTAAAAGTAAAAAAGTTAAACATGTTTATTAGTTTTGTATTGCCTACTGATATCTTCTCTTTTCTTGGACAAAAGTAACATAACTTTTTTTGACACAATACAACTTTTGATTCATTCAAGAACACTTTTTTAAAGAATAATAGCAAAAGGGAGAAGGATGTATTGTTCTTAATGTGTCCACACCCTTTATATGTTTGCTGCCAAAGTACCAGTGACTGATGTTCTTGCTAATCTGAGTTATTATATGCACGTGTGCGTATCTGTAAGTGCATATGTGTGTCCAGCAGTTTCTCCTGGGGTAGTGTGTGTATATCCAGCTTCTCCCTCTCCTGTATGCAAGTGTGTTGTTTCCTTGACAACCTTGTCCCAGATGCTGCAATCACCATGGGGATGGTGCTGCTAAATGAGGCTGCCACCTCCAAGGGAGACGTTGGCAAGAGACGAAGTAAGTAGTGAAGATTGTTTTTTCAGCTTTCCTTTATTGTTATTGTACTTTTTTCTTTCCCTTTTCAACCTGTAGTTCCTCAATTTTTGGAGCGTTCTAAGTTGTGTGTGTGTGTGTGTGTGTGTGTGTGTGTGTGTGTGTGTGTGTGTGTGTGTGTGTGTGTGTGTGTGTGTGTGTGTGTGTGTGTGTGTGTGTGTGTGTGTGTGTGTGTGTGTTTAAGCTGAGTGGCATAGTTGTGAGAGCCACCTTGTAACTACCAGGAGTAGTTCTTGCAACACCCAATGTATATGCATCAAAATCCATGTTTTAAGAGGTATCAGTGGTGCTGGAGAGATTAAAATCTTTGAAGAAGAAACACATCCTGTAAAGCATTAATTACTGTAAGATGTCTTCTAGTTATAACTGAGAGAACACAATCCAATACGATTAAAAAGTTACACGTACACATTCACTCACAGATATTGTTCAGCTATACATGTGTTGATAAATTAAAATGTCCTATATTCGAAGGTAAGTCACAAGTTCAGGTATTAACAAGAAATTATCCTGGCTGCTGTTTACAGTTGCCTTCTTGATCCCTTAAAAAAGGCCATCCTCTGAGTGCAACATTAATATCAGAGAAATTCCTTTTCCACTCATGATCTTATCTATCAGACTGAGTGCTAAAGGATTCTCCTTCTTTGAGATTGGACTTACACTCGCCAACTTCATAATCAGTTATTTCTTTGCGAGGCCTCTTGCTACCAGCCTTGATCACCAGAAAAAAAACATTTCATTACTTGGCTTCCCAACCACTCCAGACTACTCTGAATAGGACAAATGTCTTATGCTTTGTGTTTTTTTTTTGGAATACATTCATTCATATTTTTTGAGCATACTGTAACTCTCACTTTGACATTTAAGAACATTTAAGATGCAGTTTCATTTGTGGGTACAGTACACAGACTTATTCAGAAATCATGCTCTTTTTTTCAGTTGTGATCTCTATTTCTTTCCTCACCTGACACATGAACAAATGTAAGTGAATAAACAAAGTGTGAGAACGTGCACAAGCAAAAATGCTAAGCTATGATGATATATAAAAGTGCACAGATGGAGTTTTTCTTAAACAAATAAAGCTTATATTTACGTTCATTGTTGCTCACCAGAACCTGCCCTGGAGGTCTAACAAATGTGATTAATGCATCTTTCAAATAACACATTTGCAAGGCCTATTTTTGTTAACATGCCCCTGCATTGTTTACATGCATCCATCGGTACTAGGTGCACGGGACAAACACAGCAGGGAAAAAAAAGGAAGGTTGCTTGAGTGTTACAATGTTGACAAATTGAATGTATTTATAAGTATATAAGACTAGATGGAAATTGATGGAAAAGATGACAGAAAATTACTCAAACTAAATTACTAAAATGGTAAAAATATGTGCTATATTTAACAGCAATGCTGAAGGGTAAGCTTAAGACGGGAGACTCCTGTACACGCATACCATACAATGAACCATCATCACAGTACTTTCATCAGTGTTGTGACGTGTATTTGCATAACTGTCAATACGCTGGAGCAGCCCCAAAAATAAGCAGCACTTGTTTTACTTTCAAGTTAATCACTGAGATGACCCCTAACCTGCCCCATAATTGCCTCTGAATACACAACTACAGCATTTGGATATGCTTGGTAAATGCTTGATAGACTTTGACTAGCAGTTAGATTTATGTGGTGTTATGAGTTGAATTGCCTCATCAAGAAAATGATTAAGGTGGCCGGGTTAGCTCAGTTGGTAGAGTGGGCGCACATATGTAGAGGTTTATTCCTTGACGCAAAAGGTCCATGGTTCAAGTCCGACCTGTGATGGTTTCCTACATGTCTTCCCCCCTCTCTCTCCCCATTCATATCTCAGCTGTCCTATCCATTAAAGGGGAAATGGGCAAAAAAAAACAATCTTAAAAGAAAAAAATGAAAATGATTTAGGTTGTTTGTAATTAGTAAAATAAATTTTTAGACAATTAAAAGTTGGTTATCGTATGCTCTCAATCTGACCAGTGCATTTAGAGCAAACCCTCGTCTTTTGTTCTGATGGGTCTAATCAGAGGTGTAGTGGTAAAAAAAGAGGTGGGTAAACTATAACTTCTGTGATCAGGTGGACCACGACGTGGTCACACGGTAAGGTGGGCCACTGCCTACCGGTGTATGTGTATCCTGATGACATCGCTAGAGGCTATCATTTGACAGTACTACCAAGGGTATCACTGGTTGTTCCCTCATAGGTCACACAATCACTATTCAATTCATACATTAATCTAAGTTCTTGTTAAAGAGACTCAAGAAGGAATAATATGGTTGAAATCTATAAAGTTTACTAAATGACAAAACAGAGAGAACAAAAATATTTAAGAGAGATATAGAGGGAGGCTCATACAGTATCCAGGGCTTCCAATGCATAATACATAATGATTATGGGTTTAGGGATTATTTTCATAGTTGATAAATCTCTTATTTTCTCAATTAATCGATTAGTTGTTTGGTCTATATGTCAGAAAAATTTGGAAAATATGGATCAGTGTTTCCCAAAAGTCCAGGATGACGTCCCTAAAATGTTTCATTTTGTCAACAACTCAAAGATATTCAGTCACAGAGAGAAGACACTAGAACAAATTCACATTTAACAAGTTGACATCAAGAGAATTTTTTACTTTTGTCTTAAAAATGACTCAAACAGACTAATTTATTATCAAAATAGATGTTGATTACAGTTTTTAACAATTGCTAATGTAGCAGGTGCAGATTGACGACAGAAGGATGAATCTGGTGCCACAATTTTTTATTTAAATATAACTCAGTTTCTGTAATTAACAGAAGAAAGACAATTTAAGTTGCACTGTACTTTCCACAAGCGTAATGGCAGCCGACGCTTTTGCAAAACCTGTTACTTGTAACATGGGCTAATGGGAAAAGGTAGAGGTGACTTGTTGAGTCAGTGGCATGAATCTACGTGAACCAAATGTACCTCAAAAACATGAAGTTTAGTACTGTTTTCCGAGCTCACCCACTTTGGGCTTGTAGCCGAGGCCGTTTGCTGGCATCAGGACGAGGGCTGCTGTCTTGACGGTGCTTAAACAATTGCAGGATATCCATATTTACAATTCATTCATCATTACATGAGACATGTAGGCTAGTTTGGGCTAGTGACCATAGACAGTAGCTAGTGACTGACGAATCTGGATGCAGTCTGCTGCTTCCTGTTGGATACGCTGGAGATGCTCGATGGTGGTATAAGCCCCCAACGTTGACTTGAAGGCAGTGCTGCGACCATTGACTTCATGACTTCAAGGCACCTAACATAGCTGCCTGCAAGCCGACGTTGGGGGCTTAAATCACCAAACACCGCAAGAGATTGGTCAACACAGACAGTAATGCAGCGCAATATGAAAGACTTCGTCTTAGGTTTAACAACCTATGAAACTATTAATGAACAATATGAAACTAAAACGACATAATATTTAAGCTTAATTTAAAATGGCTTAAGAACTATAAGCAATTTAGAGGTGCATAACCTCAATTTAGAGGTGGAAAAACGCTATTTAGAGGTGGATAAACGCTATTTCCGAATTTTGGGAGGTGTGTAAACGGCGTTTACGTGCGTTTAGCCTCCACTACATCCCTGGGTCTAATGTTATCTTCACATTCATGCATGAGTCAAAATTGTTCTTATTCTACACAAATACCACATGCACAGAAATTGCGGTGGGAATCCAGCTGGGTCTGGCTTAGGGCTGGGCAATAAAACGATAACGATATGTATCGCGATAGACATAATCAATATCAATAGAAAATGCGGTCGATAAAACGTTTGATAACTTGTTTTTCTTCATCAGAAGAAACCAGAGGTTGTGAATCAAGTTTGGTTGCATGAACAAAGGCCCTCACTCTCTGGCAACGTAGGGAGTGACACTAACAGCCAATCATGTAACAGTATCACGTTTGGTTGCGCCACATCGCTGTCTCGTGTTCTTCAATAACAGAACCGGCGTGGAGTGGAAAGTGAGTGCGGCAGCGAGCGAGGAAATTGTTGATAAATCAGGAAAAGTCAGTATGGCAGTTTTGGGGATTTTATAAGTCTGACCATAGTCAGACCAATGTCGTCACACTGTTAATACCATAAACTTGTTTTACCATTTTAGCTGCGCTCACACTTTGGAGCACAGCCGTATTCGCCATCAGCGTCCAACAACATCTGCAGCTGCAACACGGCACAAACAGCAGAGCGCCATGGAGAGGTACTCTGCATCAGCGCCTTAATAAACGCTACAAGCAGCAGACCGCCATGGAGAGGTACTCTGCATCAGCGCCTTAATAAACGCTACAAGCAGCAGACCGCCATGGAGAGGTACTCTGCATCAGCGCCTTAATAAACGCTACAAAGAAATAACGAAGGCAGACATGCTGAGCACTGTCCAGAAGCCAGGTTACCAACCTAGCACTAAACCTGCAGAAAATAGTTCCTTCTCAGGTTTCTTATATTTAGCTAACACTTTGCACTATTTACGACACTTTATTAAGCATTTCTTACTTATTATTTAATTTTGCACCTTAATGTTAAGAGATAATTGTTAAGTGTTCATTGTGATTTTAGACCTGTTTACATTTTAATTATTTGAGTGTTTTCCATGGTTGTGTTGACATTTCTGCTTTTATAACTGAGGGGATTATAATCAGAGCAGGGTTAAGTTTAAAATAAAAATATTTAAATTTAATATATTTTTCTCCTGGTCCTTATTTTAAATAGGTCATAAAAAATATCAATAATTATCGATATTGACCGATATGAAAAACTTATATCGTGATACAGTTTTCAACCATATCGCCCAGCCCTAGTCTGGCTATGATCCATCCATGAAAAGGCAAAAAATGAAAACACGTTTGTAAGTGCAAATCACACTCAATTTGCACTAAATATTTTAATTACAATAATAATAAAAACAGCTGATTTACAATAGCAACAGCCAAAAATGCAATCACCAACTAGCTACAATTTGCTAGTGAAGGAGAGCTTTAAGGCACAGTTCAGTGGAGAGCAGCAAGCTACTTCTAAATGAAGGAAAGGCTGCATGTCAGCTGAGCCATGAAAAAATCATTTGTGTTACTGTTACTCAAAAAAGTATTGTTAAAGAATAATTGTTTAATGTTAAAATAAATGCTGTTGGGGAAATTATAAAAAAAAACGTATAATAAATTGAATCATCATGCTTAATAAATGGAATGACCTAAAAGCATGCTCAGAAGCAATTCAAAATACAAATCCTCTCAACTGGTGGTGGACCACCACAGTAGAGGCAGCAGATCAGCTATTGTGAGTCCACATACCAGACAGGTGGCGATATACAGTCATTGATATGGCTGATCTGCCGAGATTCCCACCGTACCAACAGTCAACATTTGTAAATGTCTCATCAAATGCATAAAATCCCACTTGTGCAGTACTAGCTCTATTTACATATGCATATTCATTGATTTTGCCTCCCTATTTTTGTTCATTCATTATTTCTGCTGTTTTATTTCCTTAACAAACATTTATTTCCTTACTTGTATTTGTAAAGCATCTTTCTAGACCCAAAATGCCAGAGAACAAGATACAAAATCAAAAAAATTAGGCATTAAAGCACATAACATTGCAGGCACAGGCGGTGGTAGCCGACAAGATTTCTAACTGATGTTATTTAAAGCATGTTTTAAAAAGGTGTGTTTCAAGAAGTTCCTTAAAACTATGGAGACTGGGTGCATTTCTCAGCTCTTCAGGTAGAGCATTCCAAAGTCGGGAGGGGGGGCACTGCAGCAGAAGGCTGTCGCCTGTAGTTTTCAGCTTTGCACCTGTTCTCGGGAGGCAGAGAATTTTCTCTGCAAACCTGACCCTCTAGCAAAGGCAAGTCTAGCAATACACAATCAGTAAGTGGTAGATTTGCACATCACCGATTACAATTAAGGTACATCTCCGATGACAATTTAACTTCTAGGCCAGTGTTTCTTTGGGTTAGGCCCTTTTTCGTTCTTGTATAAAGAAGTGGAGGTTCTTTGTAAGTTAATCAAGAATAATGGGGCCCCTGAACTGTATAAATTTTATTTTAGGGCTCTAGTCAAGGCGGTTGAATAAACTATGAATAGCTTTGTTACTGGTAGACTTTCAAACTTAAGATCAGGTATTCCAGAATCCTTGTTACTAGCAAGGAGGATGTTTGTACTTGTCCCTACTGTACTAGTAGCCCTGGTATTGTGGTTGTGCTTTACTTTAACATGTAGTTCTCTGCTGAAAGCAGTCAAGCAGCTCTCCTCAAAAGTCTGAGCAGGTAGCATACAAAAGTATAAATACAGCATGGAGGGCACAGAGGGGATGATTAATTAATGTCAAAGCTATCATGAGAGTGTCTGTGAAAATCATCTTCTCCAATGCTAAGGGGTTCAAAATTAGTGGGAAGACATGAGAGTTGATGGAGCCTGCCATTGTCTTTTAACTGTGATGATCACTAGTGGTCTCATGTTGTGGATTTGAATGCATCAAATTACATTACAAAGATTACAGAGACCAGCTTTAAGCTGCTGGACTTATGTAGGACCAATAACATATGCTGTCATTTGTGTTCTGTTCCAACCAGACACACCAACATAATTGACACATTTAGAATAGAATAGATATTTATTGTCATTGTTTTCAAAAGCGGAACACAGTTTAGCAGCTCTGTTTGACAGCTAAGCCTGTAAATAAACAAACTATAAACAAAATCTTAAATATCAATCTTTAAATTGCAAAAATATAAAATCAAAATAAATAACACTGTTCGGTTACGCTATATAGATATGGAGTTACTGAACTTTCAGATCTTACGGTAACAATGACAATAAATATCTATCACTCTGATGAGTCTGGTCTGGAAGTGTTGAGCATGTAACCACTGTTCATCATTTCAAAGGGGAGGTTGTACTTGACCCTACTAATGACATTTTTGCTTTCAACCTTTTCCTTTACTGCCCAAGCGGAGTTTCTGCATAATCTCTAGATTATGAGAAGGGGAGTTAGATACGAGATGACCTGTACAGATAATTACCTCAAACACAGAGACACAGTTACATGCAAGTGGATTTTAATTAGTGTGGTGTGATGAAAAAGCATTTCCAGGAGCCTTTCAATTGCCTCTGTAAGGCCACAAACTCATGCATACGCACAGACTCTCACACTTAAGAAAAATTCTAAAGGCAAGATTATCAACTTTTTGTTCTACTTTACCCATGAGTTCTCCTTGAGATGTTTAAGCTTGGCAATTAAAATTATAATGAGTTTGTAACTACCTCAAGACTTGTTTTTCAGTATCAGACTGAATAAGAACACTCACACACATCTACATAGACAGACACACATGCATATGTGCTCACATAACGGTCACCTGTGTAAGGCTGACATTTCACGTGTACAGCACAGACCACTCACTTAACAATTCTCTCTCTGCTCCATCATTTCCATCAGGTCTTTTATCCTTTCATTATCCATCTCATTCGTTCTCTCTCCTTGCTTTCCTTCTCTTAGGTGCAGAAACTTGTACTTTTTTTATTGTATCAGCTTTTTTAATTTAACCTCTTTCTTTGTGTTATTTCCACCTGCTGATTTAAATTAACTTAAGAAACCACAACATGCAGATTACAGTTTACTCAAGCATACTAATGCTGACAGAAACCTCTTACGTAAAGCACACACAATATCCAGAGACAAGGTTGCATAGAATAAACAGTTTAATATCCCACAGACAACTGTCATTGGCTTGACACACGTACATATGGACACACAAATTAAATAAGTGCATTATAAAGCAGCATAGCGAATAGTCGTCTGTCAGTAATGGAGAGAGGATTAGTCTTGAATGGTAGTGTAATCACTGAATGTGGGTGTTAAATCCCTGGCATATAGCTTCCATACTGCTGAGTGCAGCTACAAGAAGTTATCTGCTGCTTCCATGGGCATCTGCACGACAAATCACAGCGCACACACCGTTTCTCAGCGAGGGAGTTACTGAACTAGTAAATGGAGTTAAAAATTACTACATATGCAATATCAGTGGAGGCGGGGGTGGTAAGATAAGTGAAAGAGGATGGAATGTAAATAAGAGTGAAACATAAAGGAGGGGGAGCATAGAATTTGAGAAACTGAAGATTTAGGAAAAGCAAGAAGGGTCTGTGAAGGAACAAAATACAGTAGAGACAACTTTAAACCAAGGCTGCAACCCAAAAATCCCCATATCTCCCTGGTGAAATGCCAACAGTATAGCAGTACCAGATGTAAAAATAAATAAACCAAAGACTTAAAGTATCTTAATTACCTATTCCTCTCGCAGAACCATGAAGAACCAAGGTATTAAAAAAAAATGGTGTTAACGTGTTTTGAAAAATGACAATAAAATAACAATATGATTCAATGTTCAGGTATTTCTTCACTTGTGTTCTTTAATGGAGGGTGTTATAGGGTTACACTTCACTTTAAAAACATGCAGATATGCACAATAAAAGCACATTTAGCACATATATATTGCATTACCGACACATCCATTATCTATTATTTGGAGCCGGTATGTGTAATGCAAAACGGGTTACCAAGAGTCCATTAAAAATGTATCTACAAAGCCCTTGTTCTCTTGTAATTGGACAGTGTGAATATTAACAATCCCAGCAAAAAAGTCAGCTTTTCTGTCGCAGTTTGGCATAAAAAAATAATAATAATAATTGAACAATTGAGGGTAGTTATATCTAGAGGCTGAGTCTATTGAAGCCAGTTGCTAATCAAAGAATAAACTGTGAAGAACCATTTAGCATCCCAATATCTATTCATATTTGGCCTTCTAATGAGGTAGGCTTAACTTAATATGCTTATTGGCTTCCTGGCGCTGGGGAAAGGTACATTTATTTTTACCATGCCAATATATCATGATTTGAATTGAGCCAAGTCATACAGTCAAAAGAGGGATTACCACCGTTGTCATTGAGGGAAATCATTCAGCTTAAACAACTTGTCATTTCGCCAAGGTCATAAATCACTTTCATTAGCATGCTTAGTGTGTGTGAGAATCAGAGTGCCATTATCCATGGAAGCATACAAAGTTGCCTCTCAGTCATAATTGATGAGCTATGGGAAATACATCCCACTATTCTTAATGAAGATACACAGCCGTTCTCTCGCTCACGTACTCGAAGGCACATACGTTGATGTGGCAACTCGGGGCCATAAGGGCTCTCCCTGGACTCTCAAATATGCAGTGCTCTCAATCAAGTCCCTCAGTCAATGTCACACGCACGCATGCATACCCACAGGCTTGTATTACAGTACTTGAAAGGATATTGTCTTTAATTATCCATATAACATATATAACATATCCATGTAAACTTTATGTATTTATTTATTGTTAGTGAAGGCAGTGTAACAACAGTGACATACAAAGTAAATGACACATACAGTACATAGACAATACTTGGACGAATGTTAGTAAAGACAATACCATACAGCATACCACAGTTCTGATGATGTGTTCAGAGGCGGAGAGTGTGTGTGTGTGTGTGTGTGTGTGTGTGTGTGTGTGTGTGTGTGTGTGTGTGTGTGTGTGGTGTAGGTGTATGAATGTTGTGGTGTTTGAATGTAAGGAAGCGACCCCACCACCCCCCATAGGACCCCTACGTGGCCCGGCCAATAGGCCTCTTCTTCCTTCCCCTCCTTTCTTTTTCCTACTCTTCCTTGTTCTTTTCAATAGTTGAATTTAGTTTGTCTAAGTTGTGTTTTTTTTGTGTTTCTGTGTTCGATGTCTCTGGTCCTGCTCTGCATTCCAGATTTCCTGTCCACTCCTGGATCTGGACAACTTCCAGAACCATAGGGAGGGAGTCTGTCCACAGAGGAGTGGCCTTATTTTCTGAATTTATTTATTTTAGTCCTTTTTTTCTCCTGCAGTCTGTAGCCTATGTCCAAGTGTCCTTGGGCAAGATACTGAACTCCAAAATGCTTTAGAGAGTGTGAATGTGTGTGAATGTTTATGTGATGAGCAGGTGGCATCTTGTCTATGGTAGCCATATGTATAAATTAGGGCTGTCAAAATTAACGCGTTCATTTTTGCGTTAATTTTTTAATATTTAACTCGTTAAAAAAAATTAACGAAATTAACGCAGCTGTGTTTGTTTACTTCATGTGGCGGCTGAGAAACGTAATACGTCTCCATAACAGCAGGCGGCGCTACTCTGTATTGTTGCCCAAGTAATGAAAACCGGCAGCTGATTGGACGAACGCGTCACATGGGTTTGTTTTCTCCGGATATTGAGAGCCAGACTGTCATGGCGGCCGTTCAGAATACGATCTCATATTGTACTAAGATAGTTCACTGAAACATGTTTCTGAAAACATTTTAAGCGAGAAATAGGCCGTGCAGTTGCTGAATCTGTCTTCATTTCAGCTCAACAAAGGTCAGTTTAGAAGATTTTCGTCAGATTTTGAGAGACTAGACACCTCATTCCGCTCGCCATTTCCGGGTGAGTCCCGACTGCCCTGCCGCCGACTGAACATAGGCTCGTTGGAGATGAACTGCGCCTCGCCTGTAAAGTAGAGAGCGAGCAGGCGACAGCAGCGGGGACGGTGACAAAAATCTGCTCTCAAGTCAGACAGTTTCTAGCCGTTTCAGCAGCCTTCAGCAGGACTAAATAAGCCAAATTGTTGCTGCTGTTGTTCTGAAAGATATTAAACATTCTGAACTTAGCAGAACCTTTCCTTGTTTGGTTTTTTCTTCATATTTGCAAAGTTAAATGATTTAGCATTTAAATATCCATTATTATAAGCTTCAGTCTCAATTTAAAAAAGCGATTAATCGCAATTAATTAAAGCAAATTGTGCAATTAATTAGTTAATTTTTTTTAATCGATTGACAGCCCTAGTATAAATGTGTGTGTGAATGGGGTAAATGGAGAGTAATGTAGACTAAAGTGCTTTGAGTGGTCACTAAGACTAGAAGAGCGCTATATAAATGCAGTCCATTCACCATTCATATACTGTCACCATCCACTTACACACTCACATACAGCATAATACAGCCCCAGAGGGTGTGTGTGTGTGTGTACACAATGATTCTTAAGATGAATTATATGATTTGTGAATAAAGAAAGAAAGCAGAACAGCCATGGTGGAGCTGACACTGTGCCATGACAGCAAATGTAGTCTTATGCAGACATGCAATACAGAACACGCAAACCACTGGAGCCATGAAGATCAATGACAGCACATACACACAAATTTACACTGAGAATCGGTTATACATTTTCCAAGACAAATCTTTTGTGCTGACGTTGCTCTCTCTCTCTCGCTCTCGCGCTCTCTCTCGCTCTCGCTCTCTCTCTCGCTCTCTCTCTTGCTCTCTCACACACGTAACTTTACACACACACACACACACACACACACACACACACACACACACACACACACACACACACACACACACACACACTGAGAACAAGCACATATCTCACTATTTAGTCTCCAGGAGAGATCCTCATCCTAATCCCTGATTAACAATATCAGTCGGCGGTGACAGTTTAATTTAACACAGTGCCTCTCAAGGATTAGCCGCTACATGAGGGGGTGTGTGCACACACTCAAACACCCACACACGTACACTCACATTTCCCCTGCAGATTAAAGATCATGCGTATGTATATTTCACTTTGGAATAGCCGCGGAGGAAATAAGATGGTTGCAAACACAGTTGTCTGCAGCATAGCAGGGTTTTTGATGAGATAGAGGCGGTAGCGCATATGTTAAGGGGTTGTCTAAATAATTAGTAAATATTAAAATGTTTTGGCAAGCTGAAGAGCCCCAGGCAATGTTTTAGCAAATTTCATTAACCTTAATTGTGCGTTTGTAGGCCTGTGTAGGTGCTTACATGTGTGTGAACCTCCAACATGAAGAAAAGAGCATGCGTTTAGGTTGTACCATGTCTAAACCTTGTAAGCACATTCAATTTGAACTGAGATCAGAGTTGCATCAGCGGGTATAACTTGTGTGAAATGATTGAAATGGCTGCCTCTAGCCAGGAATCAAATATTCTCACAGGCCATAGTGTAATTATTATGCGTATATCAGGGTGGTTGGAAAAATATGGAAACTCAAAAGCATCAAGTGTATAGTTATAGTGAATTCAGTTTTGGAGATCAAATCACAGTTTATTCATATTCTGTCTATTTAACTTTGTGTGTGTGTGTGTGTGTGTGTGTGTGTGTGTGTGTGTGTGTGTGTGTGTGTGTGTGTCTCTCTCTCTCTCCTTTTCCAGTCATCTGCCTGGTTGGCCTTGGCCTGGTGGTGTTTTTCTTCAGCTTCCTGCTCTCCATTTTTAGGTCCAAGTACCATGGATACCCCTACAGGTAACTATAGCAACCGTACAGTATCACTGTACTGATGCTCATAAAAGTTTAATTCAGCTTATGCAACAGTTACTCAAACACAATATACAGTGAATCCTGAAGTCACTGAACTTGACATAAAATCACTGCAACGTTATTGCAGACACAATGCAAAAATCCAAGCCAAAACCGGATCCATCCATTCCTATTATTTTATTAAACCTAAGACAGCTGTTCAATTGAAAAACACTCCCATCAAAATGTTAACGCCACAGTGCCAAGGGTCTTTCTCTCAATCTGACTTCAACACAGATTTTCTGTCTGACTTTGTTGCAGTACACTCAATATTAGGGCTGTGTATTGGCAAGAATCTGGAGATACGACACGTATCACGATACATGGGCCACGATTCAATATATTGCAATATATTTCGATACTGTGTGTAAGGCGATATATTGGGATTGTTTTAAAGTATAATTTTAGAAAAAGTAATATTTAAAAAAGACATGATGTGCATAAAAGTCAAAGCATTTTACTTCACGTAAACAATTCAGTACACAGAAAATCAAACTGCCAGTTTACTAGCGGTAAGGGGTTTAAACACAACATAAACGTCAACCACTGTCTTACATGAATATTTTTGTACGTAAACTAAAAATAAATAAAAACAATACAGTATTGCTAAATAAGATATTGTGATACTCAAGTGTATTGATTTTTTCTTACACCCCTACTCAATATACTGTATTAAGCATCTTACGCATCTTTTCTTCTTTACCCTGACTATTAGAAATCGCGGATCTTTAATGGATCTTTTCTTCAGGTCATCATCTAGTGAATGTGTTTTGGACACTAAAGCCCTTCGGCGTAGTGAGCCAGAACAGCAGCAATTTGGTCCCACTTTGAATTAAAGGTCGCCACTACATGAAAAAGATTTAACGTGTGACAGAAAAAAACTGTACAAGTCCTCAGAGTCTGGGCCCAATTCTTCGCCTGTGGAGCAGCTGTAGGATATTACAGCACAACACCAGAACACCTCCAGCTGCAGAAATTCACCTCTATAGCTGGAAGGGATTGGGGGCACTTCCCAGGGCAGATCATTTACTATCATCGGGGCTATAACCCTGTTGTGACCTGTGGCTTTAAATGGGACCAAATTGCATTGGGCCAGCTCAGTGAAGGGGGTTGAGGTCCAGTGATTGTTGTCTTGTGACCTTGATGCAAAGTTTAGTTGTGGTATGAAACTGGAAATGCTAGTCCATAATTACCAAGTATTTTCCTTATTTCTAAGAAGTTTCCTGAAAATAAGTGGTAAATAGGAAAAATGTCAGTTTAAAGGGGCGCTATGCAGTTTTGGCCATTTCTTCGCTTTTTGCTCGCAGGTTTCTCTATAGAGCTCCCCCTACAGCTTCGGAATAGATATTTGGCAGCTCCTATTTTTACTTGTGTCTGACTCCTCGCTCGGTCAGTCTGCCATTTCCTCTTTCTGTTCCTCCGACAATGCTTTCCTAGCTTTCTGCTTCTTTTTTGCCGGCTCAGCCATGACGATAGTGTGAAAAACTCCATCGCTACCTTGTTAGCCGGTTCCTGAATGGGCGTATGTGTGCAGTGCCGTGAATCAATTTGTTACATCATGAGACCTGATATCACGCGATGCCTCCTGATGCTGAGGCCGGCGGAAAGTTGCAAGGTTGGTTTTTCCGCTCACAGGCACTAGGGAGGAGCGAGACGACCACCATTCAACTCGGGAAAAAAAAAAAAGAAAATCATATTGGAAATTATTTATTGGAAGTGTACCAAGTGAACACTAACACTATAAGGTCCATAAACTAAGCATAACACCTACAGTATTTGAGGTGAGAATGCTAAAAGAGCCTTCTCTTTTTTTCTGCTGCTTGTTAATCAATTCAACTATATAAAAGAATTATTTGGGTAATATTTATGTAAAATATGATTTGTTGAGCAGTAAAGGCTGGCTCTTGAAATGTGAATACAGCCTGAGAAGTACCTGAGAACAAACATAGAAACATTTGGTCTGTTTAGCAGCAACAACAACAACAAACTGTAAAATGGAAGCAATTGGTACATGCTTCCTGAACCTGCGGTATCGAACAAGTTAATCATCAACAGCCACGGGTATTTCTTACCTCTGCTAAAACATGGGTTGTGTTGTTGTGCAATGCAAGCCACAAAAAACCCACTTTATTTATATCCATTTCTTCTTCTCTCACTATTCTCTTCTTTGTCTCTCTATTTTCCTCCTCTCTACTCCTTTAACCTCCTCTGTCTCTCAGCTTTCTTATTAAGTGAAAAAAGACCAGAAGAGGAGGTCAGAGGATGGCAAAGAGGCAGTAGGTGAGGAGAAGAGGAGTCAAGAAGATACTTGAAGAGGAGGCAGCGTCACTGTTGAGTCTAGAGTGCATGGTGGGGTTTCTTTGTTGGTGTGTTTTTTTATTTTTTTTTTATTGACTCCTATCATAAACTGCAAGTGAAATAGAAAATAAATGACTTCTTACACTGGCAAATGAAGGTGTGTAGCATGTCTGTATTTTTGTCTTTTTTTGGTTCTATAATTTGTGTGGCTAATACCGTATATACCTGCAATTGTGGTGTGTTGTTTTTAATCCATATATTGGATCTTATTTATGATAACTTTGTTGCAGGTGAAAGGAGTGTAAGAGACAAGTGAAGTCACAGAGCCAAGTGGGTGTTGAGAGGTCAGGAAGAGAAGCAGCAGGTTAGAAAGATGGGTTACATGATAGAGTTGAGTACAGAGGCAGACTACTAATGTTGAGTTAGTAGGAAAGTAGAAAAGCTTATTAAAAAATCTCTATACATTATATCTTTCCAGGTGCTTGTCGCATCTTTGTCTTATTAATGGTGACAACACATAATGCAGCTTTGGGAGATAAAGATACTAATCCCAACTGGTAAATACCTGTTTCAGCTTCTGCTGTAGGTTTGGAGCTCAATCACACTCAGTTTCATCGTGAGACCTATTTTGATTTGATAAAGCTAAAATATGATTGGCTCAAACAATGAACAGTGTGCAGATATTTACTGACACATGGATTAAATCCAGGTCGTATGGATTTCTCTCTTAAACTGCATTTTTACACCTTCTGGTGCCAGACTCTGTTGGTTGCTTTAGATTTCCTTGAACAGGACCAAATACATTTTTCATGTCTCTATCCTTGTAATCTCACAGAATGTTCATATTATATTTGTCTGCAAAATGTTCACTACCAAAGTCTTTCAACTGGATGTATACTGTATTTTCAACTAATAATTAGTTTAGTTATAGTTTGTTAGGCATCTAAAATGGCTTGGATGAGGTTATGTAAAGATTGTGGTCGTAGTTCAATAGTAAATAAATAGGCAAAATTAATCAAGCCAGGTCACAAACCCAAGATTGTGAGCGCTAAACAAAAACTCAGCCTCCACAGTCTTACTTTTTGCTGCACTAAATGAGCATCCACTTCTCCGCGCATTGGCACCGGTTTTAAATCACTAATGCAAAATAGTAGCACATGAACTGAGTTTACAGAAGGCTGGCTCGAGTGCTGTAACTGTTCTTGCTGAATGTGAGAAACATAGGTAATTTTGAGACTACATACATTTCTAATTCTTTCACTTGTGGACTGCCCACTGAAACATTGAGTGGGCTGGAGTATTGAAACCATTTATGTAACCCTTCTATTCGTGGGCGGACAGAGGAATGGTGCTGCACATAGACCAGTTTTGACAAATGTAATAAAAATATTCCCTCTCAGACTTCCCATTCTTGTCTATTTTTGTTTCAAATCGTGGAAGAGTGAACCATGTGTATTTGGATGTATGTGTGTATGTATTGAAATTCTTTTTTGCACATCTTTTATCTTTCCTTAGCTTTTTTTATTTAGTCAGAAACTGCAATATAGTGAACTTACTGAAAATCATTACATCCACTTGGCTATTGACTTGTTGAATAGTTTGAACGTTCCACTGCATGCAGGCAATGGAAGTAACTCAAAGATTAAACTCCCTTACTTTGAGTGAGTAGAATAACCAGTAATAACCAACTTCAGAGTAAGGCCCAAAGTCAAATCATTTTTATTTTCATGATGTGAAAAGGACCGAGTTGTGGTATCATGCTAAACGTACTTCAATATATTTGAATGAAACAGTGGAACGTCGGCACAAAGAGCAGAATTTCCCATCTGTTTCCCCTCAACTGTTGCCCTTCACAGTGTGGAGGAAATAAGCAGAACAAATGTCACCTTCAGGGGGGTGGATAAGTATTGGCAAATGGGCTGAAATCAATGTGGATATTAGATAGAGGGCAGCTGTAGAACCAAAGTCATAATGACATATAGAATAATATCTCCACTGCTTAAAAAGTCACACAAATGCTAAAATTTGCCACAAATCTTTTAAAATTAGTGTGTTAATTAAAGGTTTGAATTAGACTTGTCACTACCAATGTTCAAAGTACCAACGTTCACATTTTATTCCTTGTGTTCTGGGGCCTCAGTGCAGGCTTTATCTGTGAATTAAATTGCAGTTATGTTGCTATGGCTTGATTTTGCAATTAAGAAAATATGTTAATAGATAATATGGATGCAAATATTTTATTTATTGAAGTGATGAAATGGGATGATTTAGGGTTGAACAGGTGCAATATAAGACACCTGATTGATCTGTAGCATGGAGACCAATCACAGTAAATACACTTTAGCTTAAATATAACCCAACAGGCCACACAGTTGTATGTGTAAACATGCTAACATTGCAAAATCAAAATGGAGTGTATGTAATGTAAACATACTGTCGAAGCATAATCCTAGATTAAAAATTGATTGTATTTAACTGTCTTACAGCTGAGGTCTCTGAGAACCCAAACAGTGTCACATTCTAAAAAAGGAATAAACTGTCACCATTTATTAATGAAACAGGCTGACAAAAAGCCATCACTGGCAGACTAGTAACATTTAGGCAGTAGTGCTTTTCCTAAATAAATAATAAAACTTTGTCAATAGGTGTGAATACGGATGATAGGCTGTATATTTCCCTGTGATGTAGTAGCAGCCTATTCAGTGTGCCTTCAGTACAGTACATGCTAGGATAGGCCTCTGCTGTGACTAGAGCACATTTATAAATTTAATAAAAATTCTGTTGTACAATTCAAAGGCATTACCTGTCCCCCCAGTCCAAAATTAAATCAGCTGAATCAAATAAAAATAAATAGGCTTTCAGAACGGCAGAAGAACACTCCGTCAAGAAAAGGAACCTTTCAGAAATACATTAGTACTGTGTGACTTGTTGTTATTGTTCCTTTGTATCCGCTTAATGTCTATTTCCATGTTTCCATCTGAAGAAAAAGAAAACATCAAATAAATGCAACTGCCATTTGGATGGTGACAGCAGGCCTGACATTTGCGGGAGTCATGGTGGACATATTTTACAGATAGCAATTCAGAAGCTTCAAATTCTCCGGGTGCCTCTTTCTTCGTTTGAGAAAATGTGATGCAAGCCCTAGGCCTCTAGGGTGCCCTTCCAGTGGAGAAAACATGTTGCAGTGCAGTAATGTCTGCCCCTAAAATGGAGAAAATGGGATGCAGGGCCCTCTTGGGTGCTCTTCCGATGGAAAAAATGTGATACTTAGTCAAAGATTGTGGTTTGGGTTAAAATAAGTATCTTAAGTTGCTTTCGTAACTTAACTTACATATGATATAATATGTAATGTAGTTTGTGACAAAGTTTAAGAAAAAAGTGAAAGGGTGAAAGTTTGTTTGACCCGACCATCCACCCCTTTCTTCCCTATGCACATTGGGCATTTTGTGACCTTTACAAGTAGCCTACTGCAGCTCTTCATTTACTCAGAGCACTGCCATTCACAAACGGCTGTGCAATGAAATTGTTCTAATCATTGGGCCAAATCTTGTGTTACCTCGGGGAAAAAAAGAATCTTTGAGGAACTTTTAAACCCTTTTGCAGTTTTATTGAACTTTTCAATTTCCATTCAGCTTCTCTAACTTGATACATTACAGTTAATCTTGAATAAATCACAGCTACTGGTGCGTTGCTTCTCAGCAGTGGTGCTGCAACCTGCCGTCTGGTCTGATTCGACTCCGGTATCTGATGTCCCTGTCTTATCTGACCTCTGTCGGCATCCTGCTCTGCCACGACAAACCTTGAAGAAACTCTTTGGCCGTCTCTCTGTTCACGGCATGATGCCACCTCACTGTGGACCAACCTCTCCTCTCATCTGCAGTCCACAAACCCTTTCTCCAAGCACTTACACCACAGCTACAGTAATTATCATCAGACTGCTGCTTCAGTTGTTGCTGTTTTGTTGCATCAGTGTATTTCAGTGTGCACATTTGTGCTTGTATGTGTGTGAATGTGTGTACATGGATCAAAGTGTGTGCATGTGTATTCAGCTTGGCTGTGTGTGCGTGCGTGTGTAGGTGTGTGCGTGATTTTAGAGTTAAAAGTTGTATTAGATAGAAGAAAATAGGACAACATGGTTACATCTCTCTATGTCTCATCTCTCATTTCCTAACTTGTTAAATGGAGTTTACTTCTCTATCTTTTTTCTCTCCTCTTCAGTAGTTCTTTTCTCAACATATGTGGATGCGGTCAACAGTGGCCTAATGTAGAAGAAAACGTGATGCAAGGCCCTCTAAAGTTCCCCTTCCAGTGGAGACAATGTGATGCAGTGCACTAATGGTTGTTGTTCAAATGGAGCAAACATGACGCAGGGCCCTCTCAGGTGCCCTTCCATAAGAGAAATGGGATGCAGTGTCATATAGGCTTCCCTACATGCTGGAAAACTTTCTGCACACTGGTTCCCCACCGTATGCAGCTGCTCCCCTTTATATTTCTCTCGCCACTGTGTGGAGGTCAGGTCAGCATATGAACCTACAAGATGAGTTCATTCTGTGTGTTGTTTTTTTTATCCTGTGTCATGGTCAGGGTAGTCTGACTCACTGAAAATAAACTGTTGAGATAAAGCCTGCTATTGGCCGCCTATGTCAACTGGCATTCTCCTTCCCTTCCGCTATCTCCGCTATCTATTTAGCAAGGGCACCATTGCTGCATCTCGGGCTTAGTGCTGCCCAGGAAGACTGTGATTGATTTAAAGAAATGCAAACAACGCACGTTTTTTTACCCCTATCCAAGCATGTTTTTGGTCCAGCGCTGTGGATATAGGTCTGGAGACTCATTTCTTTTCATTTGACTCAATCTCTGAAACATCCTGTGGGGCCTGCGAACACCTTTTCCAACTTCCTGCAATAATCATGACACTGATGAGAAAAGGTACTTCAGAAAACTCATTGCAGGGAGGATTATTCAGCAAAGTATTTATTTGATTCCACCCGCACAACCCTACGCCCACTGCTGATGCCAACATCACCATTCCTACTAGATCCTACGTGTGGATAAGCCTGGGTGTGCCCTGAAAAATAATACCTAATCACAGTAGCATTACCAGAGAGAGAGAGAGAGAGAGCATGCAGAGTGTCTTAAGCGGATAAAAAAAAGGCATAAATAAAATGCTTGAGAAGTGCAAGATTCATTCAGAAGTACCATCTACCACACATGATATTACCACTTTTATTTGCAGGGGAACTCATTTTCAGGAGAGGTTTAAGTTCAGATCTATTTTTTTGATGGAAAAAACATAATCACACACAGTAAGGAAAAAATCTTTAGAATTTATCTGAAATTGTGCATGTGGGTGTGGGTGTGAAATCGATGGAAGAGATGTAATGTTATCTATTTTGAGATAACTTTCATTTTCTTTTTGTGCAAAACATCTGCATGTTGCATGGAAACTTATTTGTACTTCTCTTCCCTTCCAACTCATGTTCTACTTCCATCAGGCAACAGGGACATTTATTTATTTTTCTGATCAAATGTTTAATATGGCAAGATAAGAACAATGCTGTTTGTCTTTGTTCGGAAACTTTCATCAAACAGGAATTTCTACCAGTGTCAGCTAAACACTGATGTAGCTGGGGCTGAGTTTATGTGTCAAAACATAATCTCATTAAGATGTGCTGGGAACATACTGTATGTTTATAATAATTACTTTACTGACAAATGTAAGCTATTTTTCTGTTATCTTTGCTTAGGTATTCAATTAATAAAGAAAAAGTACATGGACTGACTTTTGATAAAGGACCACAACATCAATGGTAAAACATTGCACAAAATATGAAAAAATAACAGCAAACAGGAACAGGTCATAACAAGGAAGAGGAAAGCTGCCAGTTTAAGGAGCATGTTTGACTTTTAATAAGCTACAATTTCAGAAGGTCTGTTAAAGAAGGGTCAGAATTGAGTTTTCTGATGTGCAGTTGTAGCAAATGACATTCTTGATTATGCCACTTTAATGGAAAAGCCAGACTGGCTAGAGTATATTGGAAATAATTCAATTATCCGTGGTAGTCTGAGGTGCACAGTTTTTCTGAATACCTGCAGGACTTTTAATTTGGATACTGACAATTAGGTTGAAGATACAAGATTGTGCAGAACATACAGAAGGTGCATGATTCTCTCGCCCCACGGTTGTTGTCTTAAACCAGCTTTACTATTGACTTCACCAAACAACCATCTGAACCTGTCAAGAGACAGCAGTCAACTTCCTCAGCAAGTCTGAAAGTTTCCTCTCTGAAGAGCTGTTGTCAATCGAGGGCTTCTTCCACCCTATTACACCACAACACTGTCTCCCACAAGTACCCTCAGACCTATATGAAGTGTACTTATAGTAAAAGCGTATAAGACTAAGTGTGTCTGTAAATGCTTTAAGTGATGTGTATGTGAGAGATGCAGGGAGAATGTTAAAGGATAAACAAGGTAGTTACACAAGCTGCCCAACCAAAACACCATTTGCATTTTCTTCTCATGTTTGCTAAATATAACTTTTGCAGCTTTTAATTACATTGTGTTTCAACAGAATTTCTCGACATGTTTTTTCTTTCTCTTTTTTAACTTTTTTTAATTTTTCTTTGCGGTCTCAGACTTGCAGAGGCCTAGTCAAGTTTTTTTTCTCTGGTGTTAAAGTTTCTAATGGCACTTTTGTAACATACAAATAGACACACGCACAGACACCTACACATATACACACACACACACACACACACACACACACACACACACACACACACTGTACCATGTAGACTGTAATTACATGCCGTTACTGCGACTGCCTAGTAGTATCACTCAGAAATACAAGTCTCTCACACAAACATACACAGTCACAGTGGTACACAGCTGCAGGAAAGCTGGGTTTCAAACTGTAGGCTCTTGGGAGCCTTGACTCATTTCCTGTTAAGTGTACTTGTCATACAGCGACGTGAAATACACAGTAATTGTCACACTTTACTCCTCTTCCTAACTCAATCACTTTGCCATTTCCGGGCTATATAATCACTATCTCTCAATCTCTCTCTCCACTTCCCCTTTCCCACGCTCTAAGCATGCGGAAGAAGACAACAATCACAACTCATCAAATCACCATCAGCTCCTGATTAACGGTAT
This sequence comes from Perca flavescens, assembly GCF_004354835.1. Lineage (NCBI taxonomy): Eukaryota > Metazoa > Chordata > Actinopteri > Perciformes > Percidae > Perca > Perca flavescens. The sequence goes on from NC_041332.1 coordinate 18,087,559, forward strand.
AATTGTGGTTAATTAATACATTTAATTAAGGTGCCTGGGAAGAAACCAAACAGACCCCACCCTTCGTTTCCCAGAGGGCTGACAGCGCTGAAGCCACCTCCCCCACCCCGAACCCAAACGCCTCGCTCCAAGACTTCAAAGGGAGGAATTAGATAAGTCAGTGGCTGTCCTGCGAGGGAGCAACAAGCTAATTTTCTGTCACAAACAAACTGTCAAAACACACGTTTCATACGACGCCCGAGGGGTCTGAGATCATCCTCAACGTAACAACTTTAAAGAGAAGTGCTTTTTTAGCTGCGCAGTAACTGGGTGTTGAGAAAAGAGCCCTTCAAAGGGAAACCTTCAAAGGGGGTTTTAATTATTACATGGAGACTCCCAGAGATGGAGTCTCTGTTGTCATCTCTCTCTTTCCTCTCTCTCTCTCTCTCTCTCTCTCTCTCTCTCTCTCTCTCTATATATATATATATATAATGTTCCCATCTTTCCCTCAGCAACAACCTGCCAGATTTAGATGAAATCAGGTGAAAAAGAAATAACCCTCAAAATTAGTTTTTAATTATATCAACACTGTATCGCTTGTCACCAGCCCCCATCTCCTACTGCCACACTTGCCAGATTTTCTAACAAGGTGGAAAAAGTATAGTGACACTTAAATATATCTAGACACACACGCATGCACACACACACACACAGTCTCTTGTTCAGTCGCCCTCAGCCCAAACTATGCAACATCTGCAGTTCAACTGATTTTCAAGGGTGATAATTGTATGTACTTATTTCTATATTTACAGTATATATTTACTATCTTTAATTTGACAAATTTGTCACAAGAGAATGCATTTAGTTTCCCCCAAAATGTGCATGAAAAAGTACATTATCTATCTATCTATCTATCTTGAACATCAAAACAATCATGATGACCTGTATGCCTAAATGTGTATTTCATTTATAATTAAGATTTCAAATAATAATGAAAAAGTTTAAGATGATATGTTCTTAACATTAAGAAAATAACCACGTTTCCATGTTCCCTTCATCTACACAATGTATTTACTTTATATAACTGCAAGCCATTTTTCATAGCTAAATCTTTATATTACTTTCAACTGTTTTCAGTTCATGGCAGTACAATACAAAATTAAACTTTCAGAGACTCCGCTTGCTTGAAAGGTAATATATCTTAGGGTATTTTCTCACATGGTAAATTCAGGGAAACCATAATATCTGACATTTAAGGGCCAAAAAACATTGCAAAGACAAGCTGTTACCAGAAAATCTAAGAAAAACAATTAACAAACGTGGATGTATACCCTTATACTACCACAAACAAGCATGACCATTGCTAAGAAGAGCAGCCATACTGGTACAGTAACAATGTGATTTTGTTTTAAAGGTCCCATGGCATGAAAATTTCATTTCATTCTTTTTTTAAACATTAATATGCATTCCCCCAGCCTGCCTATGGTTCCCCAGTGTCTAGAAATGGCAATAGGTGTAAACCGAGCCCTGGGTATCCTGCTCTGCCTTTGAGAAAATGAAAGCTCAGATGGGCCGATCTGGAATCTTCTCCTTATGAGGTCATAAGGAGAAAGGTTACCTCCCCTTTCTCTGCTTTGCCTGCCCAGAGAATTTGGCCCACCCATGAGAAAGAGAGACATAATGGCTTTTGGAGCAAAGTGGCAGTTGGTCAAGGCCACACCCCCACTCTCCACCTTGCCCCCCCTCTCTCCTCCTCAATAGCTACAGACACAGAAATGGCACATACTAAGGAAAGCTCATTGTGGAACTGGCTCTAGTGGCTGTAATTCTGCACCAAGGCTGAATTTCAGGAAAGAGACTTCAGATACAGTATTAGGGGACTACTGAGGTCTATATAAAAGCATCCAAAGAGCACCATGTCATGGGACCTTTAAATGTATTGAATTGATTTACAGAAAATATTGCTGTTTCTTTATGGCACAGAGCAGGAATAACGACCTCTGCTTGCAGTGCAGATTTTGCATTTTTTTTAACATTGATCGATATTACGTTTTTAACATGTTTTCAGAATCTCCATAAACTTCTCTCACTCTTCTGCAACAATTTATAAAGAACAACAAACAATCCCTCCTGCCTCTCCAGTGTCTTCCCTGGCTCTTCTCCATGTCTACCCCACTGTTAGAAAACATCTGTGAACTCTCTGAGACCCTGCCCTCCCTACTTCTACTACTTCTCCTTAACAACCCCCCGAGGCCATGGTAACCAAGACAGCGGCAGTTGCAGAGACAGCGCAGGGACAGTTGTCACGTACCCACAGCGAGATGCTGAGCAAAAATAGATACTATGCAAAAGAAGTCAAATCTGGTTGAGGCCTCGCCCCCACACACTGACACACACATATTCACCGCATTTACAGGGAGTCCTGGGTAAGATTGTAAAAACATGGGGCCTCATTTGCACATTTGTAATTTGCATATCACCTTTGTCATTTGTTTTTTATGCCGATGAGTATAAAATTATCTACATGACCTGTTTCTGCGGCTTGACACACACACACACACACACACACACACACACACACACACACACACACACACACACACACACACACACGCACAAACAGAATGACAAACATACATTGAAAACACACACAAACAACAGGGATTCAGAAGCGTTCCCAGGCCAGTGTGAAGATATAATCTCTCCACCTACTCCTGGGTCCTCTCAGAGGCCTCCTCCCCACTGGATGGGCCTGGAACACCTCTCTAGGGAGGCGCCCACGGGGCATCCTTACAGGCATCCACCTCAGCTGGCTCCTTTAGACGCAAAGGAGCGGCGGCTCTACTCCGAGTTTCTCACAGACAGGGGCGTAGCACAAAATTCTGGGCCCTGTATAGCCATTTTCTATGGGCCCCTCCACAGCTGTTCATTCTAGCATCTTTTTGGGCCCTCCTCACATGAGGGTACTCAGTCCCCTCTTTACCCCCAGTCCGATGCCCCTGCTCACAGATGACTGAGCTTCTCACCCTATCTATAAGGGAGACGCCAGCCACTCTCCTGAGAAAATCCATTTTGGCCGCTTGTACCCGGGATCTAGTTATTTGGGCCATGACCCAGCCTTCGTGACCATAGGTGAGGGTAAGAACGAAAATGGACCGGTAGATCGAGACTTTTGCCCCTTGGCTCAGCTCTCTTTTCGTCGTCTTTACGGTGCTGTAAAGCGAATGCAGTACCGCCCCCGCTGCTCCGATTCGTCAGCATGTATGGCAGTACACAGAGCTGGTTGAAAATGGTCATGCTATTTCTTCAGAGTTACCAGTTAACGCAAGCACTAGCTAGCTAACTTGGTTGGCATAATGCTGAACAAGAAAAATGGGACCATAATTTACAAAATTAACATCATGCTATAAAATAGGGTTATTTCCCCATAGCCTTTTATAGAAACAGACTTTTTTTTGGAGTCAGTGGAGTCAACCCCTGCTGGAAATTAGATAGGTTGCAGGTTTAAGGCACTTCACTTTTCAGGCACAAAAGTTAGGCTACCGCTTGGTACAGACCCACACAGTGCACACATTCCACAGACACACAGGCATCTATACAAGCAGACTCATTACAGAGGGAATTCTGCCTCATCTTCTTCTTTATATCGTTCTCATTAGTTCAAATATCAGTTCAGTGAACAGAATGGTAATGGAGGATCGAGCAAGGAGGTGAATGTCAGATGAGAGGGTAGCGAGAAAGGATGAAGGGCCCTTGAAAGGGAAAAGAAGGGGGAGAAAATGGCTCTTGCTGGTGATTTAACACCTGTTGGCAGCCATATTCCTGGGCTGAGAAAGGCTTGTTGCATTGCTAAACATATCCTACAAACTGGCTGTCCTCACAAAACCCATAGTCGATATAGACATGGTAGATATGTGTGCTGTTGTTTTTCCTTTTCTAGGGCCTCATATCTCACAAGTGATCCTGAGTTGAGGAAATATCAGGTTGTATCTTTTAGGTAATGTTTTGATGCTATATTTAATTTTAATTTATTGTGTTTTCTCAACACCTAATAACTAACTTCACACATTGGTGGACAATCTCACAATTACCCTCTGGCAGCAAAGTTTTAAATGTGTTAATTAAAACCTGCCTCTTACAGTTTTTTCCGATTGCTAAACGACAGTGAGCACAACTGGAGTCACATGTGCAAAACTCAAAATACAGTCTGCACTACCAACAGTCACCTGAGCTGAACAGTTCACATCACCTGCAAAACTCATTCAAAGCAACACAACTCTTAACACACGTCTCAAAACAGGCTCAGTGCAGCCAAACACTATGCACAAGCCTCACTGAGATAACACACACTGTCACTCAGAACACACTGAGGGTAAAAACACTAGCATCAAACACCAATACAGAAATTACAAACTTTTTCATCTTTACAGTTTGAACAATTTGAGTGACTTGACACTACTCAATAGTTTATTTAAAAATAAAAATATAGATTGTATAACATACCAATTTTTACATAAGGTAAACAAGAAGGAATGAAAATCAGCAGTTTTCTTCAATATAGTATTTTATCTCTAGTAATTTATGGAATTACTGGGGAAAAAAACTAAATGTACATAACAGTAACAAAGAATAGTGTGACTAATCCTGCCTCTCTCCAGCATCATGTGGCAAGTTTTATTCATCCCATTGGATGTCTGCATCATCTCTAAATAAAAATGAATGTGGTGTTTCTATTGCTTTCACCTCCATTACTTTCTGAAAAACAGTAAGAATGCAGTTTTACTATTGTAAAGATATAGTGTTTTTCACTTTTTTTATAGCTGTGTACATAACCTCAGACATCTTACCTGGACATATTGGTATCTTTGCTCTTTTACCTGTTTCTCTCAAACGGTACAGTTTATAATTGTTTCATTCTTATTTGGTGTTTGTATACAAAAAAGGCTTTCTGAGCTTTCTTTATATAAATACCATATATGTTCACTAACTAGTCTAAATCAAGACACCTGCTTAGGCTTTCAGCTAAAACTGCAATCAGCAGTGTTTGATAGGCACCAGACTGAAATATTTCACTGTTACGATGCAATCAAGGTGAAAATATTTTAGTTTCTTATGGTTTTGGATTCACATTGATTTCGAGCGTAGATTGGCCGAAAAATCAAAGCAGTGGAGGCAGTATTCCATTTGCTTTACAGCTCCGTCTTGATGAAAAGAGAGCTGAGCTGGAATGCAAAGCTCTAGATATACCGGTATATTTTCGTTCCTACCCTCACCTATGGTCACGAAGGCTGGGTCATGACCGAAATAATTAGATCCGGGTAGGTACAAGTGACCAAAATGGATTTTTTCAGGAGAGTGGCAGGCATCTCCCTTATAGATAGGGTGAGAGTCATCCGTGAGGTACTCGGAGTAGAGACGCTGCTCGTTTGTGTTGAAAGGAGCCAGCTCACGTGGTTCGGGCACCTGGTAAGGATGCCCCCTGGGAGTTGTTCCAGGCACGACTAGCTGGGAGGAGGCCTTGGAGAACACCCAGGACTAGGTGGAGCGATTATATCTCCACACTGTGGGAACGCCTTGGAATCCACCAGTCAGAGCTGGTCAATGTGGCTCGGGAAAGGGAAGTTTGAAGTCCCCTGCTGGAGCTGCTGCCCCCACGACCCGACCCCAGATAAGCGGATGAAGACGGATGGACGGATGGATGGCAGAGGTGTCAAGTAACAAAGTACAAATACATTGTTACCTCACTTAAGTAGAAATTTTGGGTAGCTATACTTTACTGGAGTAATTATTTTACAGCAGACTTTTTACTTCTACTCCTTACATTTTTATGCAATTATCTGTACTTTCTACTCCTTACATTTTAAAAATAGCCTTGTTACTCCTATTTCAGTTTGGCTTGTTTTCATTCCGGCTTGTCATCGTTCAAAAAAACACACACACACACACAAAAAACCCTATCCAGATAAATCGCGCCATCCGGATAGAGTGAATTTGATTGTGGTTGGATGAGAAGTATAAACATAGCCATTCCAACACCCTATTGGTTTGTACGCGATCCATCGCACCTGCACAGACCCGGTGCTAATACGCCACCGGTGCCTTAACGACCATTATCCACTGGACCGAATAGCAACGCGGATTTCGGTGCCTTATTTAGGTGCTACTTAAATGCCTGCGCTTCTCTCTGATGCTCCGAAAACGGACGTTAGAGGGAAGTGAAACATCATTGCACGGAACACTAGTTAACACTACACTCGACAGCAGGTAACGTTAGCTTACCGTTAGCTAGCAGCTGGAGTAAACACGGTTAAAATGCTGACAGCTAAACGGTGTAAAAGTGTGTCTGTATTTCACTGGAGAGGATTCACCAGACTGTAGCTGCCGTTGTCTGAAAAACACAGAAGAGATGTGTCACCTTTTTCAGCCCTTCTGAGTTTGCAGGTATGATTTTAATATAACATTATAGTCATTATGGCCTAAGGGCTAAGCTTTTGTCCTTTTTTCCCCTTACATTACTTTTACTTTTATACTTCAAGTAGTTTTGAAACCAGTACTTTTTACACTTTTACTTGAGTAAAAAGCTTGAGTTGAGACTTCAACTTCTACAGAAGTCTTTTCAAACCCTAGTATCTATACTTCTACTTGAGTAGTGAATGTGAATACTTTTGACACCTATGATGGATGGATGGATGGATGAATGGATGGATGATTTAGTGAAAATATGATTTAGAGATCACATTTAAAGAATTGATTTTCTCATTAATGATATGTATATTTTCATATTTAAATTTCCTTCAGCTTAATTGAATGCCATAGCCAACCTTGCTCTCCCACCACCTCTGAGCTATTGTAATAATAGACATCCAAGTGTCCCAATTTCCATTCTTTTCTCAAACATTCACCTTTTCTTCCGTTTGGTCTTCCTCACCTCTCGTCCAGCCCTATGGCCTCTCTTCTTTGTTAATATTCTGAGGATCCCGTCAGGTTTGACCTCGGGGCAAGCCTCTGAAAAGATCTCATTTTGACTGGGAGGTACCAATAATGCCCTCATAAAGTTGTAAAGTAGAGCCCGTATTAAAACACTAGTGCAGGCAAAGACCACACACATAAAATACATACAGTACAAGCACACAGTACGTTTTACACATACGTACTGCATGTGCACACATATGATTGAAGGTGTGATATATACTGTGCATATATATATATATATATATATATATATATATATATATATATATATATATATATATATATATGTGATATGTATCACACCTTTAACCACTGGAGCCTGAGTCTGTGTCTGTAATGGTAAATCGCTTTACGATCAAAGACAATAAACTGAGCTCTTAACATAAATGCAATACTTGGTTGCTGGTACGTGACAGATTGTATTAAACAATAAAACTCGGAATATTGCAGCAGATCATTTTTAAGAATGCCGGAGCATTATCCATTACTGTTTCCTGCTGTATTGGTTTGGCCTGCATGAGAAATGAAGAACAAACAAGATGAATGTTTCCCTCGTTACTGCTCTCCTCAAAGACCTCCATCCCTGCATACAAATTAAAAACAGGAAGGCATTAATTTTCTCTCTGAACATACTGTAATGTATAAACCTACCTTTAAAAAATCCAATATGTTTAAATTGGCATTAAATAAACAGCTTAGGGGGCTAAAGACAATCAATGATGGTATGTGTGTGTGCTTGTCAGCATGTGTATGTGATGATACAGGAAGTGTGTGGGTGGATAGTGGTGTTGAGGGATGTTGCAAGAAATTACTGTCCTGAATAATCTCTTTATTTCTTGACAGCTCTCAGTTATCAGGCTGTGGTGTTAGGCAGAGGCGTTTCCAGCATTGAAGGACATCCGGGGCTTAGCCCGGACCATGTTATGCAAATACAGAGATCACTTTACTTTCAGTCAAAGTACATCTTAATTGTGTGAGACTTTCCAGATGCATGTATGTTAAAATAGTATAACATAATATAAACTGTTTTGTATTGGTATATTACACTTTAAGCCAACAAAACAACTGTCCAAGAGGGTTCAGTCAATCTCTATTCACCTGCCCCTGTCGCTCTCCCTTCTCATCAAGTGTTGCTGTCTCTTTGTCTCTCCTTCCACCAGAAAGCTACCAGAGAGACAAAAGGTATTTAATGTTAACATTTGTTTAACATTATTCACACCCACATACACTCTCTCTCTCTCTCTCTCTCTCTCTCTCTCTCTCTCTCTCTCTCTCTCTCTCTCTCTCTCTCTCAACGAAAGACAGCAATGATACAATGGAGGTATTCTCTTCTTTCATCTGATCAACATTGGCCACATGCATTCTCTCAACAACACTGCCTTCTGTTAAACTGGCTTTGTAATCCTAAGCTTTGTGTCCTGAACTAGTATTGTGCTCTGTAAAGCTGTCCAAAGCTCGTTTCCAGTTTGAAAATCCAACAGAGCTGGTTATCATATCTTTGTTTACTCAAGACACTTGTTTCCCAAGTACTCTAACCACTCAAAAGAGTCAAACCATTTTTGCTGGAAGGCCCTTCTCTGTAGTCCAAAGCTGGTGAGAGGGTACTCTTTGAGTTTTGTTCTGGCTGGGCCTGTTTCTACAGTTCCTAAATCTTCCACTCTAGTATTATCCTCAACTAACTCATCCTCTCTCCTCCCTGAATCATCTGTGATGCAAAAGAACAGATACATCACATAACTTACTGCAAGCTTCAAACAACTAATTCATCAAGTGCTACATATTTCAAATTGTAGAAGAAAATGTATTGGGAAGAGCAGATCAGGGGGATTGTCCTAAGATCTATCATGATTCTTGAATTTTCATTTACATTACCATAAAGTAATCACAAAAGAGTTATATTATAGTGAGTAAAGTGAGGTAAAAAATATTTAATATAAATCATTTATATTTTTTGACATAAATAGTCAAAATGATGTATGAGATCCTAAGTTAAAGCAATACATGAATAACTTTAGTCTAAGTTCATTGATACACCATGGCATCGAACTGTATATAATTCTCAATGTTCATCTGTCAAAATCCTTTCATCAGGATCATTAGGAGCATTGGGATAAACAATGTTTCACTTTTACCTCTTTCTAAAGTAAAGTGACTGATTAATTGTTACCAGTTTCCATGCCTGATTCTGGCACAGCTGCTGCTGGCTCCTCAGTCTGTAGCTCATCTTTGCTACCCTCTACAAAACCATTTAATCAAATCAAAGTGTATATTTACTACAAACTAATATCACAAAACAAGTCACACATGCATTTTATGTTAATGCTTATTGGTTATCCTTAGAGAAAACAACACCTGATAAACAAGGAAAGTATTCAGTGCAGTGGGATAAAACGTGTCCCTGGCTACCTACAGCATGAACAATAGCAAGGTTATGTAGCCTGCACTTTTCTAGAAATGGGCACACATCTCGAAATGTGTAGCCGTTGTTTATCTTCAAATGCGATTAATAAGCATGCTGGTCCAAGTGCTAACGTAGCCTATGGTAATAACTACCTAGTTAAACAAATAGGCCAACTGTGGGTGAAAGCCAGCCAGATGATGATCTTCAGACTTTAAGGACCAAAAATAATGTGAATTCTTACCCACTGACTTCTTTTGGAAAAATCCCCAATGTCTCATTTGCTTCATTTTTGCTGTCTTTCCTGCTGTTAACTGCTGTTAACTCACCACTAAGTAACGTTAGTTGATGTCAACGACTGTGCTAGCTCCTCCCCTACCTGCTGCATATTCATCAGAGAGGAAGAAATGGAGTAGCCCATAGGCTACCGACAGCAAAGTAACTTATTCTATAGGCTAGATTATTTTTAAGACCTATGTCTATTTTAACAAGCTCTTTGCAATATGTGCAAAGCCAAAGCCCAATGAATTAAGGCAACTTATGATTTTGGGGGTTTACATAGGCTACTGTCCTGTTTCATATTTGTCAGTCAACTTGTCAAACTACATTCAGGGCTACACTCAAAACATTCAGGGCTGAAGCCATGGCAAAATTGGCCAAAACCTTGTCTGGTTTTAAGCTTAACATCTTAGCCTACACGCTTCATATTTCCCAAACTAAGACCTTAAGTGATAATGTTATCACTAATATATTCGATCATATATTGTATATAAGTATTAATTCAACTTTACGTACAACATTAGGCTGTTTCTGAACAGGTACAGGCACATAAAGCTATCACAAGTTGCTTTCAGTTTTTTTAATCTGTTTTGTGAGGTGTGTGGTACTGAATAAATTGGGTTTAAATGTCTGTGCGTTTTGTTATTTTATCTATAGTCTTTTCTCAATACAGAGCATGCCAGGTTTGGACTTGCTTACTTAACTTAACCTTCAGACAAACTAATGTGGCAGCAACAAATATCTCTGAGACCAAAATGTATCTTCCACAAAAGAATTACATCATATATCAAACACTATGGAGACATCAGAGCCAGCGGGAAATTACCAAAGGGCTTGCAGAGATAAGACTGTTCCCCTTGGGATTATGACGGTCATTGACCTGCCAGTCATCTGAGGAGCCGGGCTGATAGATGCCGAAATGAACTTGTCCCACCTACCTGGCAGGTCCTCACAAATTTCCAAGTAAGCGTTTTTTGGATACATTGACCAAATATTTGAAATATAAATGGTTAATTTCTTGGCTGAATGACTTTGAATTGAAACAGTATTTGGGCTATGACTGATGATGTTTGACAAGAAAACAGACAAGAACTCAGAGTAAGAAAGGCTTTAGCAACTTATCTCGTCAGTATCTTCAATAAAACAATACTTAAAATACAGTGTAGCTTAACTCTAGGATCACCATGCTCTTTAGGGGTACTATTTTTTCTAAATTCGACTGACAAGAGCATCCGTATCCTTTTGTTCACTAAATGACCATTAACGCGCCATCAGTCTCATCTCTTTAGCGTGCAAATGAGTTTCTATGTCCCATTTAGTCTTTCATGCAAATGAGTAAATTCGGTGGAGAAGAGTTGGATGAGAGTACAAACCTTATTGTAATCGGCGATACTCTTGGCAAATAAAGGGACCTTTTGCATGAAAAAACACAGAAAAACCCATCTATTTGGTTCTATCTGATGCTGTTTTGAGTTGTAATTAGCGTTTAACCTGCAGTGTGAGAACTTAAAGCCATGAAGTAAAATAAATGGTAAATATAATCACAAATGTTGATGTAAATAATTAAATTATCACATTTTGTCTAATGAAAGAATGGCAATAAATCCCCCTCATCATTCATATTTCTGTCTCTCCATCGCTCTCGTGTGCCGTGTGTCGTTAATTTCAACAGTCAAGACATTACTTGCCATCTGATCCAGCACATCCACATCTTAAAAATAATATTATTTAGAAATGTTAGTGTTTTGTTCAAATGAGTCGCTTTACATAAACAACATTTCTGATAGAGCACACAAACGCAACACAACTTTTTAATTAGACAAAAGTGTGACTATTTTCTTATATTTTACAGTATTTTAATATGAAATATTGAGTGCAGCTTTGAGTGGACACGTTTTGCCGATAGCAATGACTACATAACAAATTCATTTAAATTACATAAAAAAATTAAATTCACACCTTCAATCCAGTTCCAGTCCAACCATTTCCCTAGTTCTTATGTTTCTTTCAGGTTTTTCATGATGCTTTTTTGCAGAAATTAAGTGACAGTCAATTACGGCTACTTGTTGAAGAAGAAAAGAAAAACACAAAGAGAAAACACAGAAGCCTCAGTCACAGCATAACGGTCAAAGATGTAGTAGAAAGAGAGAACTGTGTGTGTATGTGGGTATCACTGTTGGCCATGAAGGCCTGGGCCGTTTATTTAAAGAGCCACTATAAATGTTGAAGCAGTGATAATGGCTGTGGGGCCAAGGGATGACATTTTGACAAACACGGCTTATTATAGAAATGGTTTTATCAATGTGTTTATGGCGCCATCCAAGTTGCAGATTGTGTGTGAGTGTGTGCTTGTGGATGTGCATGAAGGACTGTGCATATGTGAAAATGTACGTACATACAGAAGTGTGACAGAGTATCTCTTCTCTCTCATGTTTCTGAGTGTGTGTGTGTGTGTGTGTGTGTGTGTGTGTGTGTGTGTGTGTGTGTGTGTGTGTGTGTGTGTGTGTGTGTGTGTGTGTGTGTGTGAGTATCTTGCCACTTGCTCATTGAATTGCTAGAACTGGAGAGTGAGAAAGACAATAACCACTAAATGTGCTTGTTTTACCTCATTTATTTTCTGAAGTGGAAAGATGGAGGGGGAGGAGATGGAGAGAATAATCTAACGGCTAAAAACTAAAGATAAAAGGAGAGAGGAATGGAGGAGGAGGGACAGCCAATTGAAGCGTAATAACTTTTATACATCTTGTTTTTCTTTCTGTCTGCAACTTTTCCACTCTTGGTTTCTGAAACTAGGAGGCATTGATTGTTCAGACACAGTCCTCCACATACACAGCCTCACACATCAGCAGGCAGTCACGTCACACATACACAACACTGCATTGATCTTGCAATAACTGCTAGGCAACGTTACATTACTAGAGACACATTGCTGCTAGCTCTGTTAGCAAGAGTATTATGTCATTTTAATGTCTTCTCCATTGTGTGTGTGTTTGTGGGTGGTGAGGCAGCATTAGTATTACTAGTCACATTACTGAAGCATCATTACCAATTATCACACCGCCATGTCAGGGCTTTGCATAGTGCTTGTGTGAGTGCACACACACACATGAATTAGTCTCCAATCTCTGTGGAATAGCTGATCATTCATTTGTGTTGTGACTGTCATGATTTCCCCTGTTGGGCTGTCAAATGATGTCAGACACAGTCAGTCACAGGTGTTCGGGTTCCTCATACTGACAGTGTTTTGCGTTGGTCCTTTTGTGGGCCATTAATCTGTCTATTTTCTCCTTTCTACCTGTCACTATCGCTCCTCCACCTGCATTCACCCCCTCTGCATTCTTGAAAAAGGTGTGTCATCCTTATTAAACACTCATTAGGTTAGTTAATTTTTGGATCATTGGTGGCAGACAGACTCACTTCAGCATTTCAGAAAGGACCATTCTGCATTGTCCGGGGTTTAATTAGAATAACCGAAACATATCTGCACACAAACAGCCCTGAAGGCCAAAATGCATCGCCGGCAGAGGTCACAAGAGAATGAAGAAACTTGTTTAGTGAAAGGTACATTTGCAAAGCTTTATAAAGCAATGATTCTCTGAAGGGCATCTCAAAGCAACTCAAAGTGTTGAAAAGAAAGGGATACAGCACAACATGAGTTATGTTCTTTATAGCTAAGAACAATAAGATGATGCTAAAATGGATGAGGAATTATTATTTATTTGTAGAGCTTTACTAGTAATGCTAATAAAATAACACTTAAAAAAGGTCTTTTTCAGAGCATCATTTACAAATTTTAGTAAAATTCTTTATAATTTAATACAAGATTATAAAATATTTTGACTCGAGTGACCCATTAGGATCCATCCTCTGGGGACCATAAATGTATGCTTTTTTCATAAATATATTCATATATTCCAGTGTCCAACTGATTGGTGGTCTGGACAAGCGAATCTACAGTGGCCGACAGGGGCAAATAGACAAAACACAAGCAAATTAAGAAAACATCTTCATTAATTTGACAACACATGTGCAGCATTTAGCAAACGCACTACAAATACACATAACACAACCAAATACACAAATGCGCTGCAAATACAGAAATGATGCAAAAAGAAAAGCACACAATCCCTGAAAACAAATGCAACAAAAAAAGTGGAACAGCTTAATTTTTTGACCCCACGGGGAGAGAGCACTCTGCAGGGACGTCACTAGGATTGAAAGACGAGGGCAGCTTAGCCCCCAGGGTATTTGTAACTTGCGTTTGCAAAATCTTTGCACTCACATCTTTCGATACTGTATTAGAGCTACACTTATGTCAACCACCAGTCAAGAAACCAATATGTTACAGTTTTTGCCTGTTGCTTGAACACGTTTTGCAAAACTTGGCTCATTGTGTCAAAACTCTACACACAAGCAAATAAGACACAACACTGGGAAATAAACCAGTCACATCTATGTCAAATTGAAACTCTGCTATCAAAACCTAACAATCCTTTGTCAAAATGTCACTCTGATGACAAAATGATACCCACTTGCATCATATGAATACACTTTCAGATCAGCAGCAACACACTAGTCTACTTTATATAAAAAACTGCAGTCTTTTGTTTTCAATGTTTTTATTCAGTTCCACAGAGGGCATGTTTTCACAACAACCAAAAAATGAAATACTGAATTCAAAATCATTACATTACAGTAGTATATTTTACAGTACAGTAAATTCAGTTAAATCAAAAATAAAACAAACAATACACTACTGTAAACACAGAAAAACACAATTGTGCGCAAGTGGGCTTATGGATCTTGCCGTCTGTTGGGGTCTGGCCACAGGATCTCATCAACATCACAAGCAATGTCTTCTCTCGCTAAGCATCGGGCAAAATATCCCCTTGTGTTCCGAATCCATCCCTGGATTGACCTCACCTCAATGTCTCCGCAGGCCTGTTCCATTGCCTGCAGAAGAGGCATACGGGCATGTGGTTGGCGGTCATATACACGCCATCTCCAAGTGGAAAAAGGATTTAGAAATGGCGAGTAAGGGGGCAAGTACACAACTTCAAATTCATCATGGTTGGTGAACCAGTTCTGGACCAGAGCAGCCCGATGGAAACTAACATTATCCCTGACAACAACAAACCTGGGCTGCTCTGGTCCATCTTGTACAACTGCATCATGAAGTGCATCTAGAAATGTGATTATGTGTTGCGCATTATAGGGACCCAGTTTGGCACGATGGTGCAGTTGCCCTCGAAGACTCATGGCAGCACACAATGTGATATTTCCCCCGCGCTGTCCCGGGACGTGCACAATTGCCTTTGGCCAATTATATTACGTCCCCGTTGTCTGTTTTTGCTAAGGTTGAATCCAGCCTCGTCAGTGTAAATACATTCATGCGGCTGGGCAGCTCCATCCATGTCCAAGATTCTCTGTAACAAAAAATACATATTGTGGATGGCTTTACTCATAGCACACACCTACACTACTACACATACAGAACCGACCCACCCCACCACACAGGTACCTGTGTAGCTTTCTGAATGTATCTATGTGGTACTAATCCAGTGGTACATATTCATCTGTTACTGGACTGCACCCATTCTTTATTGTAAATGTAAAGGACTGAAACACTTACCTATACATATTCATGTCGAAGTTCTTTGACCCTGACACTGTTCCTCTCAAATGGGACCCTGTACAATTGCTTCATGGTCATGTTGTGCTTTACCAAGATGCGTCTGATAGTTGTAATGCTTACATAGTATGTTCAGATCAAAGAGTAGCAACGAGTAGCGACGAGATGAGATGAATCCTCCAGTTACTCGCAACGCTCTGATAGCTGCCAGTTCACACCAATGCAACGAGACGGTGCGGTGCATCATCTTGATAGCATGACTCTCTGTACTTCCGACTTTTCGGCAATTTTTTTGCAGCTATATATATATATCATTTGCTGCGTCTAAATATGAATGAGGATAAATCGAATTGTTATTGTTGTTATTATTTATGGGGGCTTAGGAACATTTTGGGGTAGCTTATTACCATGAGTTTACAGACACGTCTCTGCTGATTGAGTATCACCTGTGACCTGAGCCAATAAACTAGAGACATACTAACAAAACGAGAGAAAACATATCTCAAACATAGATTTTGTATTTACAGTCTATGATCTCAAAGCAGTTGCACACCGTTTCACAACAGTGAACACCGTTCTGAGATTTAACGTGCCCGGGCTCTCTCTCTCTCTCTCTCTCTCTCTCTTTCTCACTCTCTCACTCTCTCTCAGTGGGGTTGAAAATCAAGCTGTTCCACTTAGCGCTCCCCCTAGAGGCTTAGAGAACTTCCGTTGTGTAATCTGGATGCAGCGTTTTTTTTTTTTGTTGCATTTGTTTTTGGGGATTGTGTGCTTTTCTTTTTGCATTTTTTCTGTATTTGCAGCACGTTTGTGTATTTGGTTGTGTTGTGTGTATTTACAGCGTGTTTACTAAATGCTGCACATGTGCTGTCAAATTAATGAAGATGTTTTCTTAATTTGCTTGTGTTTTGTCTATTTGCATGTGTTTCATTAAGTTGCAGTGCGTTTGCCCCTGTCGGCCACTGTACAAATCAACATCATTATCCTTTAGCCCCACTGCATTAACAGAGACATTTCTCATGAGTTGTGAGCAGCCTTCACAATAAGCAATGCAAGATGTGGAACTACAGCGGCCTTTATCGATAGCTAAATTACCTATTT
Source organism: Perca flavescens (assembly GCF_004354835.1). NCBI lineage: Eukaryota > Metazoa > Chordata > Actinopteri > Perciformes > Percidae > Perca > Perca flavescens. The sequence goes on from NC_041332.1 coordinate 18,103,920, forward strand.
TATTTAGTCCTGCATAAGTGACTGGTAAGATTTACAAGTAGATCAAATGGTTATATTGATTCCCCATTTTTGTTTTAACAGGACTGATTGTCCAAAACTGATGAAAAAAGGGCCAGGACTTGCTGTTTCTAGCAGCAAAAATGCAAGTCAGGTGTATCACATAAGTAAGTAAAGTAGGTTTGGAGCATAGACTGTACACAATATGAACATTCGTTTTTTCTAACGTTTATTTCTGCTGTAAAAGTTGTGCATTTTACTAACATGGGGGTCTATGGGGATTGACTCTCTTTTGGAGCCAGCCACTATGTGGCCACTTAATGAACTGCAGTTTTCGGCACAAAAGCAACACATAACAAAACTACAAATAACAAATAACATTTCGTTTCACATATGTTTATTTAAATCACATTCATTTAAAGTGTGGTTCTGTATATATCTATCCCTGCCTTCCTCTTCCTTGCTCTCTGATCCTCTCTTTGTTATACATGCACACACTAGTACATGCAGCACATACACACTACAAAAGTATTTGCTGTCAATTCTTCTTCTCCCATAAGACTATCAGAAATTCATTTGACTTTCCCTGCAGACCGCTTTCTGTCACACTGTCCCGGTAGCAGGACAAGGGTTTGATTTGAATCTAGTGTACTTCATGTAGCTCTTTTTGTGTACACACTTGACATGTTTTTGATGTCTGTTTTTTTGGCAGGGTCTCACCTCATCAACACTCCTGGGGTTCTCAAGTGTCTTTGCCAGATGCTACAGGTAAAATATCCTCAGTGCAGCAAAATTACAGCTTTATACATTTGTCACTGCTGGAGGCACAAATGTTGTTTCACTAGCAGTAAAGTCACTTTAGGGGGGAAATAATGCAGTTATGTGACTTTCAATACAATCAGAAAAGGAAATCACACACACACACACACACACACACACAGAAAACATGAAATCTCCTCTGCATTAGGACAATATAATCAATTGTCCTCATTGATGACATAATGTTGGTCAATTCTGCCAAAAATTTACCTGTTAAGTGGTGTATTGGCCACTGATTTTATTTATTAAAACACGGCTGTATGCTGCAATTAAAAGATAGTTGGAACTGCAAGTTAAGAATTTCAATTCAATAGAGCAGAACTATGCTCTGTTTATTACTGCAGGATGTTGGTATAATAATATCGACTTAATTTGGTACACGCTTTCTGTTCAATAACATACATTTCCACTCGCCTCCAATCACAAATACCACAATGACTCAGTGATTTAACTCAGGTTGTTCAAGAGCTGTTGATAATCCATGGACGCAATACATTTAATTGGAGAAAACAAGGTTGTGTTATGAATTTATTGAGCTAATTACAATCAAACAGAAGAAACATTAGGTGGATTTAATGCTGAGCACAGGTGTGCGTGCTTCTTCAGGGCTTTCAGCACAGGAAGTGTCTCAGTCCTGTGTGAGATGCAAAAATACAAATAAAATAAGATAAAATAGCTATATAGCGCTCCTTCTTACACTGTGGGTGTTGCAGTCTGTTACTGAAGGAGCTGCTTACGGCCCCACAGTCTCATGCAGAGGGTGAGAGATGTTGTCCATGATTGACGTCAGCTTGGCTAACATCCTCCTCTCACCAACCTCCTATAGAATCAAGAGGGTAGTTCAAGACAGAGCTAGCCCTCTTAACCAGTTTATGGAGTCTTTATGTCCCTCTTTGTGCTTCCACCTCCCAAGCAGATCACCGCATGTTAATCTGCTTAGATAAAACTAAAACAGCAGTTTCCAATCCTTTTTAGAACTTTTAGGCAAACAAAAGCCTTTGCTGGTTAAAATGTTGCTATAAATGATTTGGTGTTTCTACGAATGTGAGCATTTTGTTTATCTATTTGTGTTGTTGCAAGCCGTCCTGTAACCCACCTATTTGACCTGAAGCATGGTGGATTTAATTACCCATTCTTATGGTGTACTAGGCATATTTAGCTTGTTTTAGACATGCTAGTGGTCTGTCATTAGGTGTTGTCTGTCATCATGAAGTTGACATTACTTGTTTTATTTTCTCCCTTAATATCAACCGGTCCTCGTTGGAGAGGTTGGACAGCTTCAAGTACCTTGGTGTCCACACCACCGAGGGTCTGACTTGGGCACTGCATACTAACTCAGTGGTGAGAAAGGAAAGGCAGAGACTGTTTTACCTCAGATGCCACAGGAAATTCCGGGTATTGCCTCAAATACTTAAGAATTTCTACTCCTGCATCATAGAGAGCATCCTGAAGGGAAATATAACTGCCTGGTAAGGAAACTTAAAGATTCTCAAGCATTTTCTTCCCGTTGATATCCCCCAACATACACATATTTATATGTATACAGTATATCTCTCTCTCTCTCTCTATATATATATATATATATATATATATATATATATATATATATATATATATTATCACTGTTTTTAATGCATAAATTGAAAGAACTGACATGAACTGACTTGTTCATGATTTCATGTGACAAATAAATAAATTATTGATTTATATCCCAACAACTAGTGGATTCCAATGAGCCTCAGCTGTAATTTGTGTATAGCGCTAATTCTCAAATTTTTGCATCCTAAACTAAGATAGTTAACATGGTAAACATTACCTGCTAAACATCTGTATGTTCACATTGTCCATGTCCTGCTGACATAAGCATTTAGCTCAAAACACAACTGTGACTAAAGTACAGCCTCAGAACTGAGAGCCTTGACATTCACTATGCCATGTAAATAAACAATGTTCAACTTGAGTGAGACACTGAAATGTTCAATTCAACTGTAACTAGACAATTAAGCCAAAGTATGCCATTCTGACAGCTTTTTCCTTTTTTCCTAGATTTAAGCACCAATTAATTACCACATTGAGAACATCAAACCAGACAAATTGGATCCCCATCTACAGTAATTCATTTTTAATTTATACTTTTTAAAGTGTAGCTGGTAGTGGAATTATCAGCTAAAAGATGCATTTTAATAATAATGAATTATAAAAAATAATAATAAAATACGATTACAAATATATTTAATGACTTGGCTGAGAGTGCCATAAACATTTACTGAACCTGTGCACCCGAATCTCAGACAAGGCAATGGATCACTGTTTTTAGCAAATAGCAGCAAGGTGGTGTAAAAGAGGCAGAGAAAGTGTCTGTTTTGCTTCATGGGTGACTGCAATTCCCCTTTTGTTCCCTGTTCAAAGCCTGCTGGATTGGAAACACATTTTCACCCAAAGTCTGCACCTCAACCCTGAAGGCACACACACAAGCAACCCCCCCCCCCACACACACACACACACACACACACACACACACAAACACACACACACACAAATCAAAAAACACATTCACTTGACTCTCTTCTTACCTCTGTAAGTTCCACACAAACAGCCAAAGGCCAGTGGTAAACAGCCATTTGCTTTGGCCCGCGGTCCTGATAATCAACCTCTAATCAAGGGCTTATAGCATCGTTAAGGCTCGTTAGGGCTCGTTAAGCGCTGATTTATACACTGTGTATGGATGGTTCCAACCCACTGCCTTATATTCATGGGGACATTAGGAGATGGACATTGGCATTTGCATTGATATATTGCACTTGCATCCTCTAACCCGTTCACTTGGTCCGTCCTTGTAGATGTGTGTGTTTTCCATAATCATTCATGACATTGTGAGAGGAAACACACACACACACACACACACACACACACGCAAACACACACATGTACACACACTAACATATGAGCACTTTTATTGAGCTGCAATTGCCTCAGGCCTGTTGAATGGAGTCATCTCAGCTCAATATATTTTTGTCTGAGATCACACACTTCATGACGTTTCTTATGTATAATAGCACTGTTGTGTGATTTCCATACTTCAGCGTGTGATTCTTATTTGTGTTTATTTTAAGAGTTTACAGTGACATGGATCAAAGTCAAAGGTCCTCCAAGGCTGGCTTTTAATTTGCCAATATTTTAGCTCTGTTTTGGTCTTTACCAAGGGAAATAGGGAATGTCTGGCTCATAACTGCTAAATGCTTCACTATGTTCACCATGTAGTTGCTAACTTTGCCTGCCATTTGGTGCTAGGCAGGTAAGGTACAGTGGGTTCATCAGAGTAAGACGGAACCAAAAGAATGAGCTGAAAAATGCTGAAAACAAAACCTTATGCAGAGCTGAGGGGAACAGGGGAGTCAGTTGATAATTATCTGTAGGTTCATCACTATGAACAATCTCTTTTACATATAAGTAAACATATGATCCATTGTCAATAAAAAACTTTTAAGGTTATGCAACAAAAACAGCCAGAATTGTCATCATTTGTACACAGTTATCATGCAATAAACTTCCCCAGAAGTACACTCAAAACAAGTATGAGCTTACACAAACAAGTGTGACCCTGCAAGGCAAAGTAAAATCAAGCATGATTTAGTTCCAACTGTACAATTCTTCATTCACTTACGGTATGCTGTAGCATCTTGATCTGAAATTAATCCTGCAACTGCAAAAGGTAAACGTGTGTTCTCAGCAACAAGTCCTCCAAACCATACGAAGATATAGGGTAACACTTTACTTGAAGGTATCGACATAATCGTGACATGACACTATCATAACTATGTCATGACACTGTCATGAACGTGTCATAAATGTTATAAACAAGTCATAAACGTTTATGACTTCTGTCATTAAGTGTCATTTGATTTTTGTCATGACAAGTTGACATTGTTTGGGTTGTCTTGGTTATGACATCTTGACATTAATCAAAGTGACATTACCAGAAGTTGTCTTGGTCATGAGAAGTTGACATTAAATTAGTTTGGGATGTCTTTGTAATGATAACTTGACATTAACCAGGATGACATTACCAGAAGATGTATTTGTCTGGTACCTGGGTACCGGACATGAAACTCAAACTTACAAAAACAACGCACTGCAGCCGTAGCAGCGAACAAACAAACTGTATTACAAGAGATAAACCCGACAAAAAAAAACTTGGCAGTTGCATGACCATAGACGTGGTAAAACACGGGTGAATATTGGAGATGCATTTAAAAGATGGAGACAGCTTAGAAAAGGAAAAGGACGCACAGTTGGCTAATTTCTTCCTGAACAGGTAATCATTGAGCTTGGGCTAATAGTAGGGATGGACATTTTCAGTCATTTCAACATTAGTGTGCTCCCATTAAATTATATAGAGTACTCAAGTTAGTTACTCGCAAAAAAAATTGAGACACAGCCGGTGAAGTGATCCTGACTGGTGCTGTCTAACGTCGCCATGACTTGAATGTTTTAGTTGATTGATGGTGATGCTTCAGGTTATTAACTCTTTTTGGCAGAACAATATTTATAATCAACTTGTTTCATGTTGGACTTCAGTACAGTAGGGTTTAGTAGTCTAGTTCTTTAAAATACTTGATATATATTTAAAACACATGTCCCTAGCTTGTGTGCAAACTTTAGTGAGGTGCACAAAGACAGAATATCTAACAGCCCCAATTTTAGCATGTATAACAAGCAGGTACCTCTGTCACATCCAACAGTCTTACATACAAAAAAGGTACATATAAACTGTTATTTTTTATTCAAGACTTTCTTTTAAACAACAATGTTTTTTAATCTAACAACCGTGATTCTATAAATTTCCAATCAGAATTATTGGCCTGATCATGAAAACAGCACTGAAATCACAAAACAGACCATTAAATTATAGATTGAAAAACAACACTTTTAATTATTAGTGTGATCCAAATGCCATTATTCCAACTGTATTTGTGAACTATGTGAACATCCATATTGGCTTTTTAAAAGGAGTAAAAACCAAAATATAATGCTTACTGTTGTCCATCACATTGAGGTCTGGCCAGTGCACTCAGGGGTGCTTGACTAATGGCCTTTTAAGCTTAATGACCTAAACCAAGCATAACTGACTGTTTATAAATCTCTCATTCATCAGTGGAGTTTATTCAGCCGATCCTAATGGATGTCTTCTAAAGGCATGCTTAATGAGGTGGTTGTTCTTTAAAATGGTGTGTTAAATGGTATTCACATCTTTGGTTAAAGCAAAGGGATGGAGAATTAGTTTTAATAATTTCCTGTTTGTTTTTCTCCCATTAGTTTATCAGCAAGAAGTGTCTCAGATTAATGAGGTTATAGAGGCAGGTGAGGAAAATGCAAGATACTGTAGGTAAAAGGGAGAGTGGAACACTCCTGTAAGTTTAACATTTAAGAGTAAACTGAAAACCCTCCTCTTTGATGAAGCTTATAGTTAGGGAACGAGGAGTTGAAGCGTCCACCTAACCCGGCCCACTGCTTCTCCTCGTAGTCATCAGTTTTATATACTGTATAATTAATAATCTAGCGAGAGTAGAGGGAGGCAGGCCAGTACAGCCCAATCCGGTTGGGGAGAGTTCTAGCCCGACCAGGCACCTCTCTTTAACCTGCCTCTCTTAAGTTATGCTACTACAATTCTAGACTGCCGGGTAGGCTGTTCCTTCCTAAGACACACTGAGCTGCTCTCTCATCTCTACTTGTTACTTTTGTATGCATCCTGTCCCAGAAATGCTTGTTACTAATCTAGCTCTGGGGAGTTTACTCCCCGGAGTCCTTATGTTTCTTCTTCGCAGAGCTATGCTCTGCGATTCTCTGCACTTCCCGGCCGCATCCTGCTGCGTCCTGCTGCATCCGCAGCATCCACCCGTGCTCTGCAGCGCCACGTTACATCCCGCAACGCCCTGCTGTGATGTTCCTATGCACAGAGTAGTCAGGATCCGGTATAGGAGACTGCACTACTCAGTATGACATGATGTGCCCTGCTATGACATGAACTTCCACGATAACCTTCGAAGTCACTGTGACTTCTAATGTGACTGTTATCACCACTGTTCATCACGCCCCCAACCGGCCCGTCAGACACCGCCTACCAAGAGTCTGGGTCTGCCGAGGTTTCTTCCTAAAAGGGAGTTTTTTCTTGCCACTGTCGCAATAGCCAATGCTAATGCTTGCTCTTGAGGGAATTACTGTAATTGTTGGGGTTTTGGAATTTATGTGTGGTGTAGACCTACTCTATCTGTAAAGTGTCTCGAGATAACTTTTGTTATGATTTGATACTATAAATAAAATTGAATTGAATTGAATTAAGTTGACAACCTGCAATCTACAATAGAAAGTGTGAAAGAAGTGAAAGCCCAACCCCAGCTGAGCATGCTAGCAATCCTAACATCATTTTTGGAGTGGGTGTCACAAGGGTCCTGGGGTCATAAGTAGTACCCAATGCTGTTTCCCTCCTGTGTGACTACATAACCTTTTAATTCATCAAGTAAAACAAAAACACCATGCATTTACCCAGCAAAATGAGAGAGATGTAGAAATCCACAGAGAAGAAAAGGCTTTTTTCTCCAAAGCTTCATGAGGAGAGACTTAACAGGATTTCATTGATTTTAAGTCACTCTCTGCAAGGTGCAGTCACAGCAATGAGCTAAGAAAAAGTTACTTTTTCTCACTTTCCATTTAATTGAGTTTCAAAGAGTAAACAGGTAAATCAAAGGGAAAAAAAAATTGGTAGAAAAAAGTTATGGATTGAATAAAAATGCATTGGTAAAAAATAGCAAGCTGAATTGGCTGTATGATTCATTGTAGTTCTCAGTGCTTCTGGAACCAGATATTTCACTTTTAGTTTCTCTCTGTTTTTGTCTATCTCCCAACCAATATACACATCAACAGAGCAAAAGAAACATGGACAGGGAGTTACATAAGAAACTACAGGACTCCAGTCTGTAATGAGCTGTAAAAGCTCCCTGGCTGTGTCATCTCTGTTTCCATCTCTGCCTCTGTCTGAGTGTTCCAGTCAATCAGTCGCATGTATGAGTTTGCTCTTTTCTTTATGCAAGGGGTCAGAAAAAGAGGACATGACCAATTCACAACGAAGAAAATATTTTTAGGTTCTGTTGCAGAACAATAGATGGAAGCAGTTTAAAGGCACAATGCTAATGTCTTAAAGGTGCTCTAAGCGATGTCACGCGTTTTTTAGGCTACAACATTTTTTATCACATACAGCAAACATCTCCTCACTATCTGCGAGCTGCCTGTCCCGTGAACACACTGTAAAAAAAAATGCGGTCTCTGTAGACAACCCAGGCTCCACAAACGGCAACAAAAACAAATTGCGCCAACCTGCACCACGAAACATAACAAACAGTCTTCCAGCGTTCCAGCCAATAACCGACAAGAAGGATTTGGGGGTGGTTGTGGGGGGTTAGTGCACGGAAGGGAGGGGACGGGATGAGGAGGAGGAAGGGGCGAGCTAACCTCCGATTTCTTTGACAATACTTGACAATACGAACGTCAACAAGAAGCCATTCTGACCATTTCCTGAAATAGATTTATAGTTGATTCCACAGCCCTGAAAAATGCGTACATAGTTGATATATCACTCTGGTTGTTAATGGCAGAGATAGGAGTTTTTGAAGGCCCATACAGGTGCCAATATTAATAATTGAAGTACCCACTATTTTGCACTGATATTCTGTAAATATTATTCTGTCAATTTTTATTTATTGTCAACTTTTTGTTTTTAACTAAGAATCTATTTCTTGTTGTTTTACCTGTGCAATTTTCTTTTTTTCCAGTTGAAAAGCCAGCACTTAGAGCATTATGAGACAGTGAAATAAACGATGGATGTATCAATGGATATCTGACCCCTAATATGATGGTTGAAACTGAGGTTGAAGTGTTGTGTGGTGCCAGAGTACTTCAAAGCCTCAGCTTGTTCCACTGCTTTTCCTCTGATGTTGACTGGGTAGTGTGCTCTATAGGTGCACTAATGATGAGGTTTTGAGGTCAAGTTTGGACTGCATTAGTCTCGCATTGCCACACCTTCCTCCACAGCGCTGCGGAGGATGGTCGGGTAATTGTGAATAATGTCCCAGATGGCCCCTCACAGTTCTGCCTGCATTTCTACACGCTCATGAGATGGTCACAAACACGCACAGCCATCCTTCACGTCATCACTCAAACTGTAAGGCCGGTTACATTGGCGTTTCTATTGCGTGTCAGCTGCGTGGCGGCTGCGTGGATTTTTCTATGTGTTTACACACCAGAAACGTGTCTGACGCGGCGCTGCTGCTGCTAGCCTTGTTTGGACACATGTATGTTTCCAATTGATAAAATGAAATACCATGTTAAACATAAATATATACTGATTTGATTACAGCAAAGACAAAATAGGCTCCAGAATATTTTGTTCTGTACTGACAGATGCAATATTAGATTTAGATTTTAATAATTTTTTTTTATTACATTTATATCTGCATTTATATCAAAACCTCAAGACTTTCAAACATCAACATGTCATTTAATAATATGTATTTGTGTCTAAACGACATATAAAAATCTTTTCCTATTCTATTTTGCCTGGAAACGCTTCCAACACGCTTGTGTGTCGCATGAAAAATAGGCGTTGGTTCTATTTCTAGCAGGCACACGTTTTCGGCGCGGCGCGAGGCATGTGTGTCACGCAGGCAGTATGTAAGGCCGGCGTGAGCGTGGCGTTTATTGCGTGTCAGCTGCGTGGCGGCTGCATCTGAGACGACGAGCTGCGCCTGAGACGCAGGCACGCAGGGATGTGTAAGCTCTAACTTGTTAACATGGGAGCCGAAATACGCCGGACACGCCACGCAGCTGACACGCTCGCGTGATGCATCCAAGACCGGAAAGCAAACAGTGTGATGCAACATGTTCTGAAGCCAGTGGTTGTGTTTTCATGTTTAGGTTTGATTCAATGTTGAATTCCCTCAGCAGGTTGAAATGGGATCTGGCCTCTGAAGCACAGTGCTCACCTGACACTGTCTACTGTCTGTGAATGTATGTTTGGATTTTTGTATATGTAATATTAAAGCTGTAACAATAAGCTACATGTTTTTATATAAACATGGATCAAATGAATATGTGTAATGAGTAAGGGTTTGCTCGTAGTGACAAACCCACTGACAAACCCCTGAACCCTACGCTTGGTTAATTTTTAACATTCTCAGTAACATTGCTTCCAGCTGCAGCAGGCAGCTGTTTTCAACAAAAGGGGTCTGATAAGCTGTACACAACCTGCACAGCACTAACTAGCTAGTGAATTTAATAGATCCTTTAGCCACTTTTCTATCATGTTTGCCAAGCTAACTTCATAAGGTGATAATATGGCAATGTTATGATATTACTTGCTGCAGTTTTCATCCATATTAATACTGGGATAGTGAGTGACAATAATGCTAACTGGGGAACTTTGTTTTACAGATATTTGTGTTGAGCTACTCTGAAAGCTGAAATTGTGTTGTTGGTGGAGTTTGTTGAAGTCAGAAAAGCTAGTTAGAATAGCTGAACTGACTGGTTCACATCTATCATAGAGGTATAGAGTAGGTGTGCTAGCTAGCTTGCAGACATTCCAAGTTGGTGAATCCATTAAAAAAACTAGCACTAGCAATGGAAACCTCAGATAAGTTACATTTTACAGTATAGGTAGGTTAATAATACAGTTAACTCTATTTGCCATAGCATGTCAATGGTGCAAATTGTATTTATTGTTTCTCCACTCATTGAGGCTAAATCCAATGCCTATGATCAAGTCTGCCTCCAGAGAAGCTCTGCTTCCAAAAGTGTAAGAAGAATATGAGGCATAGTGCAGCGAAAGAGAACACACACTTTGCCCTGGTGTGGCAGACTGGGCAGCACTAAATCTCAAATCAAAGTTGCTCTGAAACACCCCAAGCAAAATGTAACTACCATAACCAGAGAGAAAAATGAGAATATGTGATATTGTTGACACTGGGGATGTGAATGAGGGTTTGATATTAAAGTAACCCTAAAGGAGAATGGACAAGTAGTGAGATGCAGCAGGCATGAAAACCGGGGTAGAGTTTTGTCTGTTTGGTGACACGTGAAGAGAAATGATAAGATGATGGGATTTGAAGGTTTTCCTGCCTGGGGGAGAGAAAAGGTTTGGAGAGGTGTGTGTTAAAGTGAGTAACGCAACCAGCTATTCTAATACAATAGTAGTTCTGTACAGGAAAAGACTGCATGCACATGCTGACACACATGATTTACACATTGACACATATACATATTTCAAGCCCCACCATGATATATTCTTTCTGGAGAGAACACTGTTGATTAATTTTTTTTCTCTTTAAAACTGATGAATGATGAAACCTTGATGAAACAACTATGGGCCTGACACACTAGATGCATACATACACACAACATGTAGGAATGCACACCCAGATACAAATGCTTTGAATGCTATGGTAGAAGTCTGTAAGCTAAAGCCGAGAGCCTCTGTTTAAAGTCGTAAATCAAATAAAGATGAAAATAAGAGAAATAAATAAATAAAATAAGATGGATTTACCGTGAAACCCTGCAAATGTTAATATATGTCTATGCATTCATGCACAAACAAACACACCACAAACATGAAAACCATGCTGCTTACCCATTGCAATCAATCACCATATTATGGCATGCCACTCTTTAAACCAATTTTACACCATCACATGCGCTTGAACGGAAGGCTCTGATTGGTTAAGGGTGTTATTTCTTGGGTTTCCATTTATTTCACGTTGAGATATTTGGGCCCTGGCAGCATTTGTATGATCACAATTGTTTTCCCTGAGCCAGGACTGGAGAAAAACGATTGCTATAATAAAGCATATGAGTAAGAATTGGTTAAAGGTAGATGAGGGAGCTGACATTTTCTGAAGTAAACTTTAATTAGAGGATGTACTGGCCACGGTAACAGAACGTTTCAAAGCAAAATTGGAGAGAAATCCCTTGCACTCCATTTCAAATGTTAGATTTGAACAAATTGCCCATTGAGTATGAATGATATAGCCATTTAGATAATGATGACCTAATAGGCTTTAATAAAGGCTGGGCAGGGTGGCCCAGTATTTAAAAGTTGCCAACCATCAACCCAAGGACCCACATGCCAGCATCCACCCTGTTTAAACATTGCCATCATTGTCATAGATGGGATGTGTAACATCAAGTTATTGTAAATTGGTAAAGCAGGTTGGAGTTTCACAAGAGCTGCATGATTTTTATAAGAATCATTCACCCCCCAATGGTCATTGAAAAGCCAAAGACTGCAAACAGCCCACTAATGAAAGAGGCAAAAGGAAGCTGGCACAAATAGTACCAAGCAACAGATGTCAGCTGGCAGACTAGCACAACATTGGTTATAAAACAGCCATGAAGGAATCTGCAGCGTGTGGTGCCCTGACAGAAATTTGGCAAGCAGCCAGGATTCTTGCAGAAATTCCACTTAACTCAACAGAAACATAGGACCATACTAGCCAAAGGGGTAAAATACCAGGTAATGGAGAATTGTTGTGGAATAGTATATCCAAGGTTTATTTGTGCGTTAAAGGTATGTATTGTGTGGATGTGTGGCATTTATTTGTCACAGACTGGGTCTCTAAATAACAGTGAAACAAAGAACATTAAACCTGCACTAATTGATATTTTTATATTAACAATGGATCAAATGACTATGTTGAATGTTGAACACAGAGAAATATCACCCGACTCTGTAGTTCCTCTCAACATCTTTCAGCAACTTTACTGTTTTGGTGTCTCAATGCTCTTATTCTGAGGGAAAATGGGAAATGTTTGTTGTCAAATATTTCTGAACAATCTCTTTTTCTCGACTAGAAATATGCTTAAAAACTAACATAAAAAACCTTATTGTAATTTACTATATTATATAATGTTTTTATACTGTAAAATTTTCAAAATTCATTGTTTGCTGAAAAACAGTCCATCAGAACTGAGAAGGTGCTGTGTTTTGCTTAGTCACATCTCAACTTGCTGATGAAAATTACTGGATGAACACATACTGAGAATACATTTGATTTTGCCCTTGATTTATTCTCTCATAGTTAATACTAATCTGGCATTTTCAAACAAAGTATTGTTGTATGACTTAATCTGCTGTAACCCTGCTGTTGCTGTTAATGTACTATTGAATCCATTTCTGAATGCGAACTATAATGTGGGCGCTTAGGTGCTTTTGTGCATAACTGCGTATAGATGGGTGATTGTTTATATACTGTGGTAAGGCATACTCGTAATTGCAAGACAATACCTTGTTGGCCTCTGGCTCCTTCTTCCGTTCCTCTAGGGGTAGAGAGGATTTATCAAATGTTGTCATTGGCAGTGGAATCTTGGCAGGGTGTGTACTTGTGTGTTTGTGTGTTTTTCAGACATGTTTACTTTCCCCCAGGCAGACAGAGCAGAACCCATGCAGACCCATATGGCCAGGCATATGGCTCTCTGCCAGCCCTACCCTTCTACTTGCAAAACACAGACACACACACATACACTCACACACAAACCAACATGCTGGAGAAATAATGTAATGTAGCCACGCAGGACACTGTGGCATGATGCAAACAGGTAGACAGAACAACCTGTCCTGCCCTGAATCCACTGCCACCATGGACGTAGTGGGTGTTCAGAACAGAATCAGACTCAAGTTCATTCCCTTTTATTCTTGTTTTTTTTTTCAAAGGAGATGAAACATTTCATTTCATCTCTGTCATTGATTCAGGTAGATCTATCACTGACTTTGGATTGCGCTCTCTCTCCAGTTTGATCTCCGCAGCTGCCTCTTCTCTCTAGTTCTGCATAACCAGTGAGTCCGCTGAACTTTGATGAATCTTTGGCAGCCTTCTCGGCATAGTAGCTGCTGCTACGAAAAGTTTCCCTGTGCAGAATTTGGAGGGAGGCTAAGTACTGACATGTACTCACATGAAAACACATACACACGCACACACAAATATGCAAACATAATTTTCCACTTTGATCCATTACTCTGCAGGGTGTAAATGCTCTCTCTGATTCAAATATGTAGCAAAACCCCTGATGTGTGTATATGTGTGTGTGTGTGTGTGTGTGTGTGTGTGTGTTCTCATGTGAGTACATATCAGTGTGTGTCCTTCGCTGTTGGTGCATGTGCCGCTAAAATTAAAACTGAATAACATAACACAACATAATTAACATGCAGCAGACTCTAGTGGCAGACACTAAGCATGCACACATACACACACAGACACACATCTGTGTTAAACAGCTATTCTTTCCATTAATTTGAACTCTCAAAATTGAGTATAATCACTGAGTAAATGCACGGATTTGCATTAAAAACCACACACACATCTGCATTTCACCTGCCCATGCATCAGGCAGGTATTTTCCATTCATCATAAATTCCACAAACGCAGCACCACATTTAGAAGTCAGAGCATTTGAACCCCAGCTGACTCTTACCAACACTAATTACACGGAAAACAAGTCAGTGATGTGCTCTTCATCATCTGATGTGCTCAGTCTTTCACCCCTTCCTCCACCATCACAGCTTCCTCTCTTTGTGGTTTTTTATTAATCATACTTGATGGTATGTCTTATTTTTTGCATTATGTATTTTTCACATTTCACTAATAAGTGAAACTGTTTTTTTTTCTCTATCCTCCTGTGGGGTCTTTACCACACTCACTGCTAAATATTGGATTTTATAAGGACCTCTTCAAGCCTACTCCTTCAAGAGTTAATTAGTCCCACTAAAGTGTTTCTTTCTGAAAAGAGAAAAAACTTCTTTACACTTTGCGCAGTAAAATGAATGACATGACCTTCGAGAGGATGTAGTTTAGTTAACTCTTTTTAAAATAGATTGGATGAATTCTGGTCAACAAGGATATACTGTATAATTTTAATTGTGAATATTTGTGAAATGAAAAGAGCATTCAGTGTTCATTTAGAAAAAACTATTAATAAATTACAAATCACACTGTGCTGTCAAAAAGACATTTTGAAGATATATAAGGGGCTGAGGGGCAGGGTAATTGGAGGTATCTCCTATAATGGCTTCACCCACACTCAATCTACTGTATTGGCAGCAGGTGTGGGAAGCTACACACCTGGAGCTGATCTCCTCATCATGGGAGAATAAAGGACAATTGGAGAGTTCTGTTTGTGTGGCACATGCTGAGGGTGAAAAGGATCTCCACCTGAGAAATCCAGGGCTAACCTTGTGTTGTGTTTTGAGCTGGTAAGTCGGCTAGCGGCCCGGCTAAGGTAGTCTTTGGTTTAAATAACTCTTTGAATTGAACCACTTTTTTTCAATGGTTGGCAGAGCAACAGTACAGAGGGAGGAAAAGGAGAGAACACCAATGACGAAATGGTTTTTAAAATGGTTTTGCTGTGTTATTATAAAGAAATGTTGCAGATTTTCTATGGAACACACTGGAAATGGACCTGAACGCTTTGGCCGATACTGGCAATCTTCTTAGAAATGGTTCACTTTTTATACAATAATCTAATGAATGCAATGTCTCAAATCTCAAAAAGCAATATTTGATTGATGGTACAGGACTTAACAAATGAGTCATTGTTGGCATTTTATGTTAACCTTTGAATAATGGCAAAGCCTTCAATGTAAAAATAAATCCAATGGCCAAATTCACTGTTAAAGTATGCTGCACAAGTGCAGAGCTGTATTTTGTATGCATGAGTATTAACCAGAGGCAATTGCTCTGCAATGCTCATTTGAAAAACGCTAGTCACAGTTCTTAACACCATTTGTTGCAAATTAAAAATGTCCTACAGTAAATTTGATGTTCTGTAAATGTCACTTCAGCATTGCTTGAGCTGTAATCCATTTAGATTACAGAGATGACAACCATTTTTTACCTCTGTGTTAGACATCATCTTATCATTTTCACATGCATCTAACTTAATTTGAAAGTCAAAATCATTTTAATTCAATTGAGCGACACTCATGGGGGGAAATCCTGCACTAAGTACAGTGAAAGGCCACAGTATGTAAATCACATTAAATCAGACATTGGGGCCCAAGTACTCACCATAAGTTAATTAACATTATCAGCTCATGCAATTCAGGGGGTGGGCATGTACAACCTGTTTTTGGTGGGGGATCACACCATAACGGTGATAAATATTACATGAAGACATACATTTAGGATTTGGTTAAAATATTTGGCCCGTTAGGAAAAATACTTCTCTAATGAAGATCAGGAGGGACTGAACTGTTAGTTTAATATGCTCATTCAGTAAATGTCTTGATTTCAAGTTCAGTGTGTGGGGATCTTTCCTACAGGTAACGAATGAAAAAATGTCAGAATGGCTGTGGTGGAAAAGTACTCTGATTCTATATTTAAGTAAAAAATACAACAAGCTCTCCTCCAAACCATACGATCACATAGGTTGTTTATTCCTACCCTCGAGGAAATACAACCCACAGGAGCGTTTTCTGCCCTCGCGTGTAATCATCACAGTTTTAAACATTAACATTGTAAAATGGTTGCAGTTTGGTTACATTTGGGCAGCAAAACAACTTGGATAGGTTTAGGCAATAAAACTCCTTAGTTAACATTAGAAAAATATTGTGGTTTGGGTTAAAATCAGTTCATGTGTTATGTTACTACACTTCAGGTTTACACAAGTAAAAATCCTGCATTCAAACTCCTATGTAAGCTAAAGCACAAAAGTATTCATACTTGAACCTACTGGCAATATAAGGGTGTACAGGAAATATCAACTAATATATGACCTGAGGTGTAATGGGACTATTGGCAGAGCAGAATATTAAGTTAATGCATGGTCTTTTTTTATATATTAATAAATTCCAGGGTGGCCAATGAACAAGAATGGCCCATGCACATGAATGTGAATGTACCATATGTATTTCTCCAAGAATAATGAAATTCAAATAATGTTCCATTAATCACACTGTACCTGTAGACCAAGAGAGGGAGTGTGAGGAGGACAAGGAGTGAAGGAAGGAGAAGAAGAGTAATTGGTGAGAAATTGAGTTGGTAATTGAGAGACTGTCATTCATGCCATCTTTGGCATTGGAGTTTTGTGTTATTATAGATGAACTGGCCCCATGCATTCGACTTGTTACAATGATTGTGTGAAAATGAGCATGTGCTTTGAGATAGAGTGTTAGTGTGTGTGTGTAGTTGAGAGAAAGGAAGACACAGACTGAGAATTACAGAAGAGTGTGTGTGTCATGGAAGTGTCAAATTATCTTCTGTCAGTGTGCTACAGACTGGAGAGCTCATGCATCAGGGATCTCCTCAACAGAGTTTTTAATTTCACAACCAGAAGCTGTCGGCTAACAGTCTACATTTATGATCGGGTGTTGGGAGTATAATGTTTATTTGTTTTTTTATCTCTATCTGATTATGTAACCCCAGTAATTTAAATCAATGTCAGAAATTTCAAATGACTTAAATTGGACAACAAAAAAACACTACCACCAGTGGTTTCAGTATGTTGTAGATTCCTGATATATCGTTCTATCACCCGACCTGGGGCACATAAGTCAAGGAGAAAATCATTATAAAACTAATGAACAAGGAATAAATCATAATGATGCATTTCCTGGTGGAGTGCTTTTACTTTTTGATAAGTAACATATTACATACAACAAGGCTATATGGGGATATGATGTATGAAAAAAGAGACAAGGGGGAGGCCCTCTTTTGAATCTGAGGACAATTTAGAGAGTATTTTGTCCACTTATAGAATGGCTGCTTACCACAGGAAAATGTTACGGGTGAGGGAAGTAGAGGACCCAAAATGCAGAGAGAGCAGGCAGGCAGGCAAACTTTGAAGTGGTGGATTTAATAAAAACAAAAAGCGGAAAAAAACATAGGCAGGAGCAAACTGACGCAGGCACAAACACAAGGCACAGGGAGGAAACACAAGGGTATGGCTACAAAACGATCTGACAAGACACAAAGGGATTCACAGAAGTTAAATACATGAGGTAGGGAGCAAACAAGGAACAGGTGACAATCAACAAAGGCGGGAAAACTCAGGAAGTAAATCGAACAAGACAAGACAGAAAACCAGACTATCAAAATAAAACAGGAAACAGGAACACAGACAGAAAACATGACATCAACTAAACACAGACACTTGACAAACCACTAGGCAACACAAGGAATAACATAGAAGACAGGAATAACTGAAACACACAATACACAGACCAGAATACATCAACACAACAGGGAACAGAAACAAAATGCAAAGCAAAATACCAAAACCACAACAGGAAAAAAAGTGATATTGGGTCCAAATTGTCATTCATATTTGTAAAGTTTGCCAAACTCAGTTTGACCCGTTGTAATCTCTGTTATCAATTGGAAATGTAGCATGATGTACTTTTGTTAAGGTTACCAGTTTAACAGTTTAAGTTTAACAAACTATGTTTGGGGATTTCTTGTTGTGTTTTTAACAGATGCCTACCAGTCAATCAGGCATTAATATTTTCTGTGACCATGGTGTAATGGTTAACGTAATGGTACGCTTGTGTGCAAAGCCAAGGACAAAGGATAAATAAATCAAAGTGCTGATCCATTGTCCTGAAAAATTATAGCAAAAAGCAATAATATTAATACTTTTATTCATTAAGCCATTCTTTTTGGATATACGTGTTCTTTCCAGATGACTTTTTAGAAAAGCCGCCCCAGTGGTGAATATTCATGGTCTGATTATGTTCATAAACACCATTATGACGATAGTAGTACTTCCATTAATGCAACTAATTTGCGGTGGTTGTCTCATATTGTAATTGCCTCCTACTGAAAACAATAATATTTTATTAGGTTTAAAATTATCTATTTAATCTAGATGTTACAGTGCATCATCTATGATGCGATTAAAACCTTCATACAGTTATTATAATCAGCCCTTACTGGATTGTAATAACCTGCTGTGAGATTACAATTACTTATTAAATTATAATAGACTGATATACCAGACAGTGATGGCAATTATTGTCATTCTTACAGCTAATAGATTTTATATGCAAAACAAACAATCTAAACCAGCAATGTGATGAAAAGCAAAGCAAGGTGGACCAGATCAGTCAGCTCATTACGGAGTTGAGGACCTTGAAAAGGTTTTTCATTGAGATTAGATGGGAAGACAAAGTACCTTGGCAGGGCTGTGTGGAGACTCTCCCGAGGAAGAAGCTTAGCTTATCACCCTTCTTAGAGCCAGGCTGGCATCGAAGATGACAAAGAGAGAAAAAAAACACCAGAGCTGTAATGAAATGTGACTTCCTTGAAAAGTATTTTTCATTCACTTAACAGATAGATAAAAACAAAGAGGACACAAAGTAGAGATGTGCATCCACTCTTTATGATTGTGAATATGATGCAGGATGGATTCAAAGATCCACCATCAAACACCAAAGTGAAGTGGTGGTAGAATTACTAATTCATGCTTTTACTAACTGAAGCAAGAATATCATAGAATGATCTTAGAAAGACTCATACATGTGTGTGACTCCACACATGGTATTTGCAGATTACACAAGCCTTATGAGGCTCCACATAGGAACACATAACTGCCCTACTCACTGTACATGTGAAGTGTTGAATAAATGCATACACAAAGCACAGCCTTTACAGAGGTACTCACCCTAACACTTAAAACGAAATGGACTATCACTTGTGTAACATATACTCTTATGCAGTAAAGAGGAATGCACCTTGGGAACTCTTTGTTAGCTGCTTCAGAAGCCACACAAAAAAATGTACTTAGGCTCACAGCACCTTTTAAAGCACAGTATTGTATTGTGCCTCCTATAATGACAGGATCATGTATGTGACCCATAGTGGCTGCCCTCACCTGTGCTCATGGTCTTCTCCTATCGTCACATTCAGATTTCTCTATGTTTTTCTATATAATGGAGTGCTGCCACAGACAGGGGATAGCCAATTTCATCATTTCCAACAGACATATTGGATAATTTATAATACTTGGTCATCTTTCTTTGTGTAATGTTCTCCCAAACTCTGAAACACCTCCCTGTCTTACCTATCACACTTAAAGGGCTTAATTGCAGTGTGAGTCAATGTATATAATATAAATATATTTTCTATGTTGAATAACTGCATAACTCACATGACTCACAGTTACAGGCTTGAGGTGGATGAACTTTATGTTGAACCCTGTATGCTAAAATTTGCTGATAATCCTTTGGTCACAGTTGAAAAGCCTTTTAACCATTATT
Organism: Perca flavescens; assembly: GCF_004354835.1. Lineage (NCBI taxonomy): Eukaryota > Metazoa > Chordata > Actinopteri > Perciformes > Percidae > Perca > Perca flavescens. The sequence goes on from NC_041332.1 coordinate 18,124,027, forward strand.
CCAGTGTACATTTAAAACTTTTGAAAAATGAATGCAAGGCCAATATCATTTCAGAGCCCTAACTGCTTAAGAGATTTTCCAAATTGGTATCAATTTGATGAATACTTGACAGAAAAAATGTAATGCATATGAAATGAATTAACCAAGGACCAAAGAACACTCAAAGCAAAATCACTGACTTTATCCTTGATAGGAAGAAGAATTTATTCAAGGCATATTTTATGCAGATTGCATTGAAATTTATATGACAATTTCCACAAAATATTGGACTCATAGTTAATGGCACTTAAATGCCATGGGTCTTATTTCATAATTTGTAATTTTGGAAATGTAAGAGTTATTCATTTAATTAATGAAAAGCCCACTTGAAAAGGCTGTTGATGGGTTGTGTTTTGCCCTATATCAGATGTTTCCTCCTCAATTTTCTGTCTTTTCTTGCAGTTTCTGGACCCGTAAATTAATGCAATTCTTATAAGCAAGGTGATAAAAATGCATTATGAATCACCTGCACTTTTGAACTTCACACTGTGTGAGAATGCATTAAACTTAGCAGGAATAGAAGAAGACGGACCAAAAGAAAGAGTGTGAGAAAGAATGAGGGAGGGCAAAAAGAGGAGGAATCTTGATAAGTGTGCATCGTCAGCAGAAGGACTGCAGTATTTCGGTGTGTGCATGTGTGTGTGTGTGTGTGTGTGTGTGTGTGTATGTGTGTCTGTGTCTGTGTAAAACCTGTATATCAGGCATGATACAAGGTTGACTAGCAGGGGATGTTGATGATGAGAGGAAACACATGCAGCTGGTAATAACATTCATCAGAGAACACACACACTAACACTTCTGGTTCATATTTATGTTACCGTCATATGGATAAATACTTATCTGAAATGAACAGGCACAATAAACACATTTATATTAGCTGAGACACACACACACACACACACACACACACACACACACACACACACACACACACACACACAGCATAACTAATAACGAGACTCAAAGTAGATGTTGGTCATCACTTCAGCCCTGTCTCCATTGCACTTCTCCCATGAATAGCTACTTCATCCCCAGCTCTTTATCTCTCTCCCCCATTCTTTCCCATATCACCATTGATTCCCCGCTTCTCTCATTTAGTCACTCTCTCTAAAATGTCTTATCATGGTTTTTCGGCCCAACTTCACTTCCTTTCTTCCCTTATCCCAATCTGGAGTTGAGGTATCCTGACAAGTACTTTTTTCAACTATTAATTGGTTGAAAGTCTCATTTGTGTTCAAGCCATGTTGAACATAATGTGCCACTTTTGGTGAAAATAGCCCACGCACTTTTTTTTTAAGAAAACTAAAGTCTGTGACCCTGATCTGTCATGGAAGCTTTTCTAAAGAATTAAAACATAGTGTAAGTGATTAATAACCTAAGAGAGATTTTAGATATGATTTTATGAGTTTTGAGATTTTGGATAGCAGCAAAATATATATTGTTGTCATTATTTATTGTTATTAGACCATTTGAACATGGTAATTGACATTTTTGAATAGTGAAATCTCACACACAGGTAAAAGGAAAAGCAGCCACACCCTAAAATCAATGGATGCAGGGATATTGCTGCTTTCCTTTTTTTCAAGACTTCCTATCCAGGATAAGAAGCAATTTGCTACTCTGTAATATAATTTTACAAATATTAATCAATATTACCTCACATATGAATAGCAATGAATTGTCATTTTATCTGCAAATAATGTTTGTGCGCTCAGGCTTAGAGGCTTTATGAGAATAGGTTTGTGTGTGGGTGTTGGTGGGGGTGCAAGGGCATTTGCAGACTTATGGAAGTTGGAAGCTGGAGAAAGGAGAAAACGAAGGATCATAAGAGGATGGATGAAGTGTACCAGAAGTCATGTATTTCACAAAGGACAGCTGGTGGTGGATTGTTTCAATTTTAGCATTGAAAAAGTTCATGAAATTGTTGCAGCCCACAAAATGTTATTAGCAGTTGATAATAGAGTTATTGTGTCCTCCTCACCAGACCTAATAAGGTTTGCGTAATAGTCTCGCTGTGGAGAGAGCATCCTTGTAGGTAATGACCCTCTGAGAATGAAAGACGCACCGGCGCGTCCAAACGATACTACCTATCCTACTCAAAAAGCGATATCACAAAATTTCATCTCAGACATTTATCTACTATTTTTACCATATATTAACACTACTTTGTGAACCTAAAGACGTTGGTAAACTCATTTCAAGCACCAAAACAATTCGTACAACACATCATAAGTTAAGGTTTGTTTTCAAAAGAGATTTGAGGAATTTCAAAAAGCCAACATCAACGTTTCAGCTTTAGCATCAAATTATCGCATTACACATTGCTTTGGGACAGATTTGGGCGTCACTATATGGAAAGCTGAGTATGATTTGAACATTCAGTTGGAACATTTTTATGTTAAACACATTTAAAAAGATGTGTGAAAATGCTCTTAGACATCAGAGGGTTAATGTGATCATTGTACACGTTTTTATGGATAGTGAGACCAGTTTTTCTATGGAGGCATTCCAGGTGATGACCTTTGGTTTTGAATTTCAGGGGTAAACTGGGGGGCAGAGTGGGAGAAGTGTACAGTCCGAGTCTTCGGAGCAAGTTCATCCAAAATACTGTGAAGTTCATTGTTGTAGTGACAAACCAGATCATCCGGAGTAGATAGATGGATATGGCTGGGGAGGGTGTCAAGTCTATGTGAGAGAGCAGATAAATTAATGTTCTTGATATTCTGAAAAGTTATGGGACGGGCTGGGTGAGTTCTGGAAACTGGGAGATTGGCATTAAAAGACACCAGTTTATGGTCAGAATGGATGCAGCACATTGAAGGGGGGTTACACTAGAACAGCAGACAAGATCAAGAATATGGCCTTTGATATCAGTAGAAAAGTCAATGAATTGTTGTAGACCAAAACTATCAAGACATTATGTAAAATCACTTGTGATTGTGTTAATAGTGTTGTCCATATGTATATTAAAATCACCCAACAGAATAACGTTAGGGGACCTGGAACATAGGAGGGTTAAAAAGGCAGAAAATTAATTTAAAAAGTCAGTGTTGATCTTAGGTGTACGGTGAACAGAAGTTAAAGTAGTGAGGATTGGCCCATTTATATGTAATGCAATGGTCTTAAATAAAATCATGTGAAGGAACAGAGACAGGGGATACTTTCCACATTTCATTGTGAAGTATCGTGAGACTGCCCCCCGACCAGTAATACAAGGTTGACAGATGTAAAAAAAAACAACAAAAAAAACGGAGGAATAGTTTCGTTTCGTTGAGAAGTCGTTAGGCTGCTGCCAGGTTTCAGTCAAACAGAAGAAATCAAACTTCGAGCTAGCATGCTGTGGTCCACAGTACAGTAAGATTTAGCTGAAGAACGTGGGTTGGAAGACCATAAGGACCGTATAGGTTTTGTATCATCAAAGTCAAATTTGCGTCGGGAACCACGGTGGGTGCATTTCTTTCGAAGTTGACGTCTGATGTCTGGGTGAAGCTGCAGTGTCGGTGGAGGTTCAGCAAAGCGGAGCCGCAGCTGGAAAAGTTCCGTCGCTGTATACTGGAGTATCGTTATCCCCAGATGGATTGTGAAGGATACGATGATCCAGGTGAATGTAAGCCAAGTCAGTTATGTAAGGTTAATATACCGACCATGATCAGAATCCCTCATTCCTGTCATCTTTCCTCTATCCCTAATTAATAATGGCATTAAATGAAATGGAGGAGAATCCCAAAAAAAATCTATGCTATGGCACTTGTGACATGATTCTGCTTGTTTTGTCTTTGTTGGCGATATTAGAGCAAGTAAGGCTCCTGGCAGATTTAGCTGAACATGACCTGTCTTTAGGATAATTATTTTATTGATAATAACAACATATGGCACAACAGAGGCTCGCCTTTTCCTCTTCACAGTTACAAGACCTGTTTTTCCAAGGCAAATGTATCTTTGTACTCCCTGGACTGTGGTAGCCAAGAGAAAATAATTTATTATCTCATAAATCCCCAAAAATGTTTTTGTCCAGAATCGCTCACTCCATGCTTTCTGTGCAGTTAACCTCAGGGCTCACAGGTTCCAGTGTAATAAGTCCTCCATAATCTTGGTGCTGATGCTACAACTTTTATGGTCCAATGTGGCTGAAATGCGTGCCCCATTTTGCATCAAGTTTCATCTTTATTTGGTGGCTCATTCCAAACTCTTCCTCTTCAGATTCAGCAGCGTATACCTTAATTGTAATAATTCATAAACATTTACATGTTCTCCCTCCGTTACATCGTGCTATAAAAGTTATGGAGTTTTCCATTTTTAACAAAATAGAATTTGAAAACATCAACAGTTTGGAGGGAAATTGTGGGATTTACGTCCATCGCTGGGCACAACAACAAAATCAGAGATGCCCTTTTAATAATCTTTCACCCTTATGAGCATCTGTGAGCCAACTGTTCCAAGAGCAGCCTTGGTGTTAGTCAAATGTGTACCTCTTCCATGAATATATAAATGGCAAACTGGGAGTCCATCCATCCATCCATCCATCTTCGTCCGCTTATCCGGTGTCGGGTCGCGGGGGGAGCAGCTCCAGCAGGGGACCCCAAACTTCCCTTTCCCGAGCAACATTAACCAGCTCCGACTGGGGATCGAGGCGTTCCCAGGCCAGGTTGGAGATATAATCCCTCCACCTAGTCCTGGGTCTTCCCCGAGGCCTCCTCCCAGCTGGACGTGCCTGGAACACCTCCCTAGGGAGGCGCCCAGGGGGCATCCTTACCAGATGCCCGAACCACCTCAACTGGCTCCTTTCGACGCAAAGGAGCAGCGGCTCTACTCCGAGCTCCTCACGGATGACTGAGCTTCTCACCCTATCTCTAAGGGAGACGCCAGCCACCCTCCTGAGGAAACCCATTTCGCCGCTTGTACCCTGGATCTCGTTCTTTCGGTCATGACCCAGCCTTCATGACCATAGGTGAGGGTAGGAACGAAAACTGACCGGTAGATCGAGAGCTTTGCCTTCTGGCTCAGCTCTCTTTTCGTCCACAACGGTGCGATAGATTGAATGCAATACCGCACCCGCTGCGCCGATTCTCCGACCAATCTCCCGCTCCATTGTCCCCTCACTCGCGAACAAAACCCCAAGGTACTTGAACTCCTTCACTTGGGGTAAGGACTCATTCCCTACCTGGAGAAGGCATTCCATCGGTTTCCTGCTGAGAACCATGGCCTCCGATTTAGAGGTGCTGATCCTCATCCCAACCGCTTCACACTCGGTTGCGAACCGATCCAGTGAGTGCTGAAGGTCGCAGGCCGATGATGCCATCAGGACCACATCATCTGCAAAGAGCAGCGATGAGATCCCCAGCCCACCAAACTGCAACCCCTCCCCACCCCGACTACGCCTCGATATCCTGTCCATAAATATTACAAACAGGATTGGTGACAAAGCGCAGCCCTGGCGGAGGCCAACCCTCACCTGAAACGAGTCCGACTTACTACCGAGAACCCGGACACAGCTCTCACTTTGGTCATACAGAGATTGGATGGCCCTGAGTAGAGACCCCTCACCCCATACTCCAGCAGCACCTCCCACAGTATCTCCCGGGGACCCGGTCATACGCCTTCTCCAAATCCACAAAACACATGTAGACCGGTTGGGCATACTCCCAGGCTCCCTCCAGGATCCTTGCGAGAGTGAAGAGCTGGTCCGTTGTTCCACGACCAGGACGGAATCCGCATTGTTCCTCCTCAACCCGAGGTTCGACTATCGGCCGAACCCTCCTTTCCAGCACCTTGGAGTAGACTTTACCAGGGAGGCTGAGAAGTGTGATACCCCTATAATTGGCACACACCCTCTGGTCCCCCTTTTAAAAAGAGGAACCACCACCCCAGTCTGCCACTCCTTTGGCACCGTCCCAGACTTCCACGCAATGTTGAAGAGGCGTGTCAACCAGGACAACCCCTCCACACCCAGAGCCTTGAGCATTTCTGGACGGATCTCATCAATCCCCGGGGCTTTGCCACTGTGTAGTTGTTTGACTACATCAGTGACTTCCGCCTGTGAAATCGACGACAATCCCCCGTTATCCTCCAGCTCTGCCTCTAACATAGAGGGCGTATTAGTCGGATTCAGGAGTTCCTCAAAGTGCTCCCTCCACCGCCCTATTACCTCCTCAGTGGAGGTCAACAGTGTCCCATCCTTACTGTACACAGCTTGGATGGTCCCCCCCCCCTCCTGAGGTGGCGAACAGTTTTCCAGAAACACTTTGGTGCCGACCGAAAGTCCTTCTCCATGTCTTCTCCAAACTTCTCCCACACCCGCTGCTTTGCCTCTTTCACGGCAGAGGCTGCAGCCCTTCGGCCCCTTCGGTACCCTGCAACTGCCTCCGGAGTCCTCCGAGATAACATATCCGGAAGGACTCCTTCTTCAGTCGGACGGCTTCCCTGACCACTGGTGTCCACCACGGTGTTCGTGGGTTACCGCCCCTTGAGGCACCTAAGATCCTAAGACCACAGCTCCTCGCCGCAGCTTCAGCAATGGAAACTTTGAACATTGTCCACTCGGGTTCAATGCCCCCAGCCTCCACAGGGATGCACGAAAAGCTCCGCCGGAGGTGTGAGTTGAAAGTCTGTCGGACAGGGGGCCTCCAGACGTTCCCAATTTACCCGCACTACACGTTTGGGCTTACCAGGTCTGTCCAGAGTCTTCCCCACCCCTGACCCAACTCACCACCAGATGGTGATCGGTTGACAGCTCTGCCCCTCTCTTCACCCGAAAGTGTCCAAAACATACGGCCTCAGATCAGATGAAACGATTATGAAATCGATCATTGACCTTGGCCTAGGGTGCTCTGGTACCAGGTACACTTATGAGCATCCCTATGTTCGAACATGGTGTTCGTTATAGACAATCCATGACTAGCACAGAAGTCCAACAACAAACAACCACTCTGGTTTAGATCAGGGAGGCCGTTCCTCCCAATCACGCCTCCAGGTGTCTCCATCATTGCCCACGTGTGCGTTGAAGTCCCCCAGCAGAACAATGGAGTCCCCCACTGGAGCCCCATGCAGGACTCCAGTCAAGGTCTCAAGACGGCCGAATACTCCGAACTCCTGTTTGGTGCATATGCACAAACAACAGTCAGAGTTTTCCCCCCACAACCCGCAGGCGTAGGGAGGCGACCCTCTCGTCCACGGGGTAAACTCCAACACAGCGGCGCTCAGCCGGGGCTTGTGAGTATCCCCACACCCGCCCGGCGCCCACACCCTGGGCAACTCCGGAGAAGAAAAGAGTCCAACCCCTATCCAGGAGTATGGTTCCAGAACCGAGACTGTGCGTGAGGTAAGCCCCACCAGATCTAACCGGTAGCGCTCCACCTCCCGCACCAGTTCGGCTCCTTCCCCCCACAGAGAGGTGACGTTCCACGTCCCCAGAGCCAGCGTCTGCCGCCCGGGTCTGGTCCGTCGAGGCCCCTGACCTTCACTGCCACCCATGTGGCATCGCACCCGACCCCGACGGTTCCTCCCACAGGTGGTGGGCCCATGGGCTGGAGAGATGGGAGCCACGTAGCTTGTTCGGGCTGTGCCCGGCCGGGCTCCGTGGCAAACCCGGCCACCAGGCGCTCGCCGACGAGCCCGCCGTCTGGGCCTGGCTCCAGACGGGGGCCCCGGGCTTCCTCCGGGCAGGGTCACTCCATCTCTACCTTGCAAACTGGGAGTGTTCTCTATTATGAGCACCATGTCCTCCACAACCTTTGTGTATGTGTGATTCACTCCATAATGTAACAAGCAGCAGGACAGTGAATACATTGCTGCTGAGCAAATGCCCTTGTCATTTAACCATGTGGATGTGTTCTTGAATGCACGCAGGTGTCTGTGTATTAGTGTGTGGTCTGGCATCCCTATATGTCTGTGATGCCACGAACAGCTTGACTGACAGCAGCTGCACCTCACCAATATGGAACCAAGCGCTGTATTAAAGTACAGCATGTGTGACAAGAGATAAAAGAGTACAAAAAAGCAGACCATTGCGCTTTCATTTTTAAGCAGATTTTTTGTTATCAGAGCACAATGAGGTCATTTTTAAGTATTATATTATATTCCGATACAACCTGGAAAACCTTCCAATGTGTTTCCAGTGGCCCTCTTTCATCCTGGGGCAAGATGCATACATTTGTTGTGTAAGTTCACAACTAGCACATGCTTTTCATCAGATATATACAAGCATGATTTCTACTCCGAGAGTTCACCACAGATGGATGTAGACACACCCTTAATCACCTGTTTGCATATTAACATCTCGTTATGCTCCACCAGACAGCAAAGAAGGACAGTTTCACAGATTGTCTGTCACATTGGCAAAATTTTCCAATAATGCTGGTGCAGTTGTCCTTCTATACAGCCATTATAGACTGATGTGGCTGTCAAATATATATAGCCTTGCTGTTAGTCAAATGTGTACCTCTTCCATGAATATATAAATGGCAAACAGGGAGTGTTCTCTATTATGAGCACCATGTCCTCTACAACCTTTCTGTATGTGTGAGTCACACATTCACCCATAGTTTTATCAAAAGGTTTTGTAAAAAAAAAAAACTAAGCTAAATACAATTATAACCTTAATATAGTATAATTGTATTAATAATAGTAATAATGTAGTATATTCAATAAATTCACAGAAATTAATTCAAACCACAGTTCTTTCTGTCCTGATTGGGCAATGCTGATATACGAACGATCACATCAGATGTCAGAGTTCTCATGTTTGTAATGCATCACCCACTCCAATTTCAAAGTCAGGAAAATACAACTTTGCAGACTTGTCAACATGTCTCATGACATGGATACACATATGGTCACCTTTGATTATGAAGTAAGGGTTGCAATGCAGCTGTGATGATGAGCATGTTAGAACCAAAGACAGAGAGAGAAACTGCTTTCCAAACTGAAGTTTTTCTGTAGGGTGGCTGGCCTCACTCTCATTCACACGGTTAGGGAGCAGGAGTATAGCTGAAGTAAAATTGGAAGTAAATGCCTGGGCAACAACTTTATCAGTTATTTGAATTACTGTAACCGGCTTTGAATAGAGAATGTGTTGGACAAAGTTGCAGGAAAACCTAACGTCGGAGTTGTTTGGATTCCCAGCCTGAACCAAGACCTCGGCTGAATGTCTAAAAATGTCCAGTCAATACTTGTGAAGAATGATCTTCCCATCTTCTCTCAAAGAGAACAAACATCTCACGAAAGCAATCACTGAGATAGATTTTTTTTTTCTGTTTGAGGCTGTGTACTGTTTGTTTGCACCATCAACTAAGAGTGAGACCCAGGTGTTAATTTTTCCCATCTGTTCAACTGGCTGTGTACTATTGACCACAGCACTGTTTCGACTGTGTGGACTTGAGGCTTAAGTGGCATGCTTGTGACCCTGTTATCTTCCTGGTTGTAGAAGTTAATGTTCAGAGAAACCCAGCAGGAACTGACAGGAAGGATGAAAGTTTGAGGACAGAATCAAGGCAATAATGTTGTCAGCATTTATCTTTTTCTCAGATCTCTCACCTACAATGATAGTCTGAACATGATTGTACTTTGACATTTCCCTAACATCAAACAACACTGAGCTTGCCCACAGAGATAAAATACACTCCAAGGTTGTTACAGGGAGTGGCCGAGAGTTAAAAAGTGGAAATGATGGAGAGAATTACAGAGACAGAAAAAGAGAAGGAAGGGCAGATGTCCACAATGTTGGAGCCACTCAGCAGTCGCTCTCATTAACTCACAGTACAGTCAAGCTGAAAACAAGGCATATATGGGCGCACATAAACTGCATCCTGTTATGCTTGCTGGTCACAACATTTTTGCTATTATGTAATTACACTTTCATTTCCTAATTAAAGCCTAATTTCCCAAGTACTTAAGTACCTTTCTAATTAAGCACTGATTAACAATATTAGCGGATTAATAACTATAAATCACACTCAAATGATATGATGATAAATGTATGTAAATTTTAAATACGATCTAAAATAACTTGCTTTGTTTTTTGTTTTTTTTTAAACCACAATCCCTTTGGGGGAAGGGAGATCATTAAACATCTGAGTCCCTGGAAAAGAATAAAAATCCTGTGAATGATAAACTATGCTAAACAGTCACATGCTGAGCTACATTTATTCATAATTTACAAAGCGTCTCTCTCACTGTCTTCCTCACTCTACCAGGTGTGATGAATGCACAAACTAATTAAGTCAATGAGGAGAGAGCTGAGGTGAGGTGAAGGAACAAGGGATGGGTAAACGAGCATACCTTACAAATGAGCACATGTGAGTATGTGTGGTTTTTTTTTTCTGTGTGCTTGAGTGTTATGTATGACATTATGTTCTCATTTGGCTTTAATGGACAGGTGCATCATTATGTGCGTGAGAAACTTAGTTAAAAGTTTGCACTTTTTTCTCCTGGACAATTCCCTCCAGGTCCCTTACTCCCACACAGCCGAATCTGGGGCAGAGAAAACAGCCAGCTCTAATGTTATTATAATGTGATGAGCATTGACTAGAAAACAGCCCATGAAGTGAAAAATGACTTGTTGTGGTGTTCAGAATGCACCTCACCCAAAGGTTCTCCAAGGAGATGATACAGACTGAAAGTTTAACAAAAAGTTTACCTGTTTGAAATTTGCATTTAAGAAGACCCAAATAATTTTCTTCAACCTTATGGTAAATGTACTGTGAAGTTCTGATGTGACATGCTCCGCTACTCATCAAATTGCAAAACCCCTGCCTATTTCCGTTTTTATCAGGTCCACTTGTCATAAAGTCGGCCCCAATCTCCATTTCATGGGTTCTTTAACAAGGCATATTGTTTTGAATTCTTCTCGAGCCACTGGAACGTCATCTTTTATTCATGCGTTCCCAACTTCAACTCAATTTTAGTCTCTAAATATTTCATGTATATCTACATAAGATAACAATATTTCATGTTTTAGAATATATCCGTTATTAAATTATTACAACAATCCAATGTTAATTCAAAGATCAAAGTTAAACACAGAAACAGGATGGAAATGTTATTGCAAATTGATAAATCCTCAAATCAAACTATGATCAATTGATGGTTAACTGCAAACACTGCTATTTGCCAACTCACTAATCAAGGAAAGCCTCTAAACCTGTATATATAAGCTGATAAAAGCATAGAGAGATGGGATGAGAGTAATTACTTGCATCTAACTAATTGCATGTTTTTCATGTATGGGGCATGCTGCGCTATTGACTTACTAGGATAACCACTACATTGCATTACCCTGTGTGTGCTGTATTCACTACCAGGGGTCCAGGGGACACACTACACTGAACCAAATCTTAGCATGCTCTAACCAATATAGTCAGAACGTTCTTTACCTGTGAAATACATTTTTTGCTATTTTCTTTAAGTGAATTGGGCTTGTGGTAATTGCTTGGTTATTGTCTTGATGTGAGTTTTAACTTATAACAAGAATAATACTGTTGGTCTGTTGGAAATAGGATGATGTGTTGTGTCTTGACAGTCAAGGAATAACAACAAAGATATTGCCCAAAGACAAACGTGTGTGTACAGTTGGAGTACACTACATGACGATTTGTACACCTAAAACTTTACTCATTTTTACAGCGTGTTTTTTTTCTTTTATAAATTTGTAATAGCATTGTTGGAGGGAGCCTAAGAACAATACTTTTACTGTTCTACTGTAATTGCTGCGAACATGACAAATAAAGAATTTGAAGAAGACATGTGTGATCACTTAATTTGTATTACATGCAAAGTTGTTAATCTTTTATTTGATCTCTGTGCAATTTGATTGCAGTGCTTGGTGTTGAATAATCATCAAAACGTTCAATAATAAAAAAAATTATAATAGAAGCCATATTCTTCTGGGGTTCTGCTTTTCAAGAAAACGTCTGCAGCCCATGCATTACAGCGTGGCCGTATGAATTAGCATCTTCTGGAATCCAAGCATCTGGCCTTTGTGCATTTCCAGTGCTTCTATTTTTATATGTTGCTTATTATGAGCCTGAGGTCTGCTAGTGTGGCTTTGTCAGAAATTAGAAGAAGGGAAATGTGTAGGAGAATGTGTGTATCTGCAGTGTTATTACTCATTCCTGACTGTATTTGCATTGTCCTCTAAGTCAGCAGGGTGGTGCAATAAAGGTGTGTATATGTGTGCTGTGTGTGTGTGTGTATGTGAGAGAGACACTGTGTTCACTGTACTATGCAGATCCGCTATGCATTATCTTGCTGTTGTACATCCAAATGTGTGTATGCACTTCACTGTGGTCTACTTGACCTCCTCGCCACCTTTTCCCTGGTCCTACTGCTTTCATTACCAGCAGCATGCTTCACACTACTGCTGTCCACCCACACACATGCATATACAGTACACAAGACACAAACAAAAGCAGAATGACGCAGATGGAGGCTTCTCTTTACTGATCACATCACCCTCTGTGATCCAAGGATAGTCAGAACAACAGCCAGCAGGACCGCTGTCTAACTAATCATCCACAAACTTAGAACAAGGGAGTGAGAGAGGAAAATAATCAGAGGCAGAGAGATGATACAATGAAAGAGCAGGAAGAAGAATAGAGGGAAATAAGAAATAAGTGAGACTAGACTATAAAGTGAATAAAAAAAGTCATAAAATACTGTATTGCTAAATACTCACATTAGTTATGTACATTTACATAATACAATAACAAAAAGTAATTTAATAAAAGAAAATAGATCTTTGTAATTGTGTTTGGTCAAAATACAAATTAAAAAGAGCTCCTTTTCTGGTCCATTGTTTAATGTTTAAAAGTTTCACGATGTTTATTTAGAAAAATTTGAAAAATGCAAGGTTAAAAGACACATTCTACTCATCCATTGCATTAATTTTTCTGCAGTCTCACTGGAAAAATGTCACCTTTAAATGAAAATAACACATGTTATATGAATTTCAATTAGCATTCAGGGGACTGACACTAATTCTGTCATGCAAGATAATAAGTATATTGGCCAGGAAAACCTGATATGCACAGTGAATTCATATCCAGCCCTTTCACACCAAGGACTCAATTAGAGATGAAGCAGGCTTGACTTTGTGTTTGAAAGGGTTAACTCGCAATGATTTCAATAAGAATTGCTAACGACCAGGGTTGCTAACAACCAGGAAGGGACAAATTATGTAATTGGTTGGAAAAGGAAGAAGGAAGGCTGGCAGGCTCACCACTGAATCAGAAAAAAATATCTTATTTTTAGTATCATAAAAATGTCATCATAACAATATTTAATAATTTGAGGTAGCCACAAACTATAGGCAATTTAGGTGTATATCCACCTTGACCCCGGGATTACTCAAAGAATCAGGCATCTGTACAGAAAGAATTACATGCATTCTGGTGAAGGAAGGAAGATCGTCCGCTAGCAATGTTACTGAATGAAGATCTATTATGAGTGGATAGTGTGTTTTAAACAGAAACTAATGGCATCAGAATTTGAGCAATACTTGTTTCACAACTGCATGGTCCTGTCACAGCCTTTTCACTTAATTGTCAATAACACTTTTATTTTTAGACTGATACTGTAGTACACAAAAATATTAAATAGAGTGAAAAAATTGAGAATAAGAAAGAGCGGCCCAAGTACAGCAGAAGATGAATTAATACACAAGAAACAATCCTACAGTATAGTCACACACAAGCATAGATGGATTACGGCATGGGCAAAGTGGGCACGTGCCCAGGACCCTGATGCTCCAGGGGGGCTCTTGACAATCTGATGAATTGAAATTTTACTATCATTGTGCAACGCCAATAATTAATTTACAGTATGATCAGAGCCGCCGCTTGTCAACAGGCAAACCAGGCAACTGCTTGGGGCCCCAAGCAGTATATGATCTTTCCATTAACGTTAGACTTATGGCATTTATTATTTCACATTTTTGTTAACTAGTTAACCTGGGGACCTAGCAAGCATAGCTGCGGACTGCTTGCTAGGTCCCCAGGGGACTAAAGCAGCAGCCTTGAGTGCGTGAAAACATAAAGTTGTGCTTATTGCTTTAATGAGCTCATTTGCTCTGAATATACAGTTGATATCTTGGTATCTCGAGTCGTTCATGGTCATCTGCAAGTAACAAGCAACTAGGATCATCTCTGCAGGGAGCATTACCAAATCATTTGCATACATAAAATAGTTCCCATCCTACGATAAACCAGAGTTCTAAGCAGATATTTAGCTACTCCTCATTACTTATTAGAACAGATGTTTATGATTAATTTGATCAAGAGCCTTAGGAGCATCTTAGAAGGAAATGACAATGACAATGACATGTTTTTGTCTGTTTAGTACAGTTCAAATTTACTTGTCTTCCTTGCATTTTAAAATGTCTTTGTTTTATCCTGATCCTAAGTTAGATTGTGTGTGTGTGCGCATGGGCTTTGTTTGTGCACATGTGCACATGTGTGTGTGCTTTTCTGTATGTGAATAGATGAGGTGGGCACAGTGGCTCCCATTAACCTGCTATTTCACAGTCCACAAAGTGCAATAATCTAGGGGCAGAAGACACACACACACACACACACACACACACACACACACACACACACACTCCTTGTACACGTTGAAGTGTGAGAGGTGATTGCTGTGACTACACCTGCAATCACACCACTTTATAGGGCTTTTCAGGCAGTCCCACATACACGCACAGAGAATACTCTATATGATCTTCCCATGTGGATGTTGTCATTATATCGCATTACATCTGATTAAAGTTATTAAAGATCAGCTGTCTGATGTCAGAGAGCCTCCAGAACATATTGGCAATATCTAAATGTATGTGTTAGTACACTTTGACTTTTGGGGCATGCGTACATGCATGCACGTGGGCGCACATGTGCATATGTGGGTACGAGGCTCATTACCTGTCTAACATGTATGTATGAGGTGAGCAAAGATGCAGCAGCCATCCTGTTTCACATTTACTTAAGTCTTTTACTCAAAGCCAATTTCCCGTCCTCTTCTTTCTCTCTTTAATTAGTCGTGACACTTACTAAATCCTTTTATTACCAAACAGAGAAAACGTCTACACCTTGTCAGTTGTGTGTATACACAAAACCATGCCGTACATGTACACATATACATATGTGTACGTGTACGACATGGTTTTGTGGGCTGCCAATCTTTTAAATCTGGGACAGGTGAATAGAAAAATTGCGGTCCCAATTGACGGTACCTTCAAAACTGTGGTTTGGAACAGGATGTTCCATGTTGCGCTAGTGACAATCCTCTTTACCAATCAGTCTGTGTTTTAACTCAACTTCTAGTATCGGCTTAGCTCGCTTGGAATCTTGAACAAGGTAGTACCAAAAAACTCCCCTTTCGTGGCTGGACTGACGATCATCACCTGGATTGTAAAATGAATGTATTTTCTCTACCTGAGACAATCTGGCATCAGAAAGACAGTTTGTGTGTGCTTTTGTACATATGTCTGTATCTGTGCCTGCAATATGGACTTTTTGTAAGTCTGTGTTATATTTCTGAGAGAGAGGGAGAGAGAGAGAGAGAGCGAGAGAGAGAGAGATACTGTGTTTAGGAAAGAGTAGAGATAGTAGAAAAAGAAGTATTGAAAAAAGAGAGGTAGGCAACAAAAAAGCAGTGGAGAAAATAGAGAAAGACAAACAGGATCAGAGAGAGAGATGAGAGGTGACATTAGGGGTTTTGCAGGAAGCCTCAGAACTTTACAGGATGTCAGTCAGCAAATTGTTACACGCACTGTTACACGTTCCAAACATAGCATCACGCTCTCTCAAGGGAAGACACCACAGGCATTACAGATCATGTTTAAGCATGGTAGATATGTCTGTTTAAATACATTTCATTCTTGCATGGATCCAACAGACACATCAGATTCTTTCTTTTTTTATTTATTTCTTAATTTGTAAATGTCCCAAATTGGTAAAATGAGTAGCATTTCTGTCCCTGTGAATAAATAATGTGAAACATTCTGAAACATGTTCCAAATCCAAAAGGACAACAAGCAGATGGGTAAGGGGTAAATGGGTACACTGGCAACGTACTATTGCATTTCCATAATCCATTGCACTTCCAATCTGTTCTCTGTTTTTCTTGTAAGGACACACATGTGCCTTCACCCACTCTTAAATTGGTAGGAGGGCACATATAAGCTGAATGAGTTGGCACACAAAGGGAACACATTGATTTTCACCATATAGTTGTCTGCTCACTATAAAAGCTCTTTTCGACTAGTTCCTGTGAAGGAACTACATTAATCCCTTTCTCTTTCTGCCATCAGATTTTCTCATTGGGTTGTGGCAGATGCATGCCAAACAACAACACTGATGACAAATCAAACCCAGTATTCCCTGTAGCACTGGAGCAGTCCCGTGGAGAATATGGGCTTTAGAACACACTTCAAACTAAAACAAACCCAAAATAAACCACCTGGACTCTTGAAATGAAACTGCAAATCCCAGTGAAAGTCACTGTCGAGAAACGTCTGCTGACTGTGGGACACATTTCAAATTAAAAACGAGTCAATACGGCCAGATGAAAAAACACTTTAACGCTTGACAGTAGAACTCCTTTTAATGCTCCATTCATACCAACTCACAGCATGCCGTTTCTTCCACTGTGATGCACTGCGAACAGCTCTAACAACCCAAATAATTACATTTTTAAATTACATTCAATATCAAACCAATTTAACATGTTTTGTTTATGTACAATAGCAACTATGCTTATTCTCAAAGAGGCCAGAGGTCAGGGGCAGAACAGCATCAAGCTGTGGGATTCATGTCTTACTTAAGGAAAGGGTTTTTAATTTAGTTGTCCAGTTGAATGAGATGACAGAAAAGCAAAAGTCATGACATACTCAGCCTCAGTCAAACCATCAGTAAAGGTTTTGTGATGACATAATATACTTTAAATTTAGCTCTGAAATTGACATATATTTTACATTTGATTATAATCATCTAGTTTTTTGGATAATCAAATCATTGTTAAGCCAAACAACAGCACTGTCAATCTAAAACTACAATATTTACTTCATTATTAATATCTTTCCAGCTATTGTTTACCATGCTACCAGTCATTACAGTATTAGCATAATGTGCTGCCTTCAATCGATTTTCCAAAAGTGGTAAATATACATTAGACAGATATAATTTACAATGTTATAGTCTAACTCTCTGTTTAACTTTTCCATGCATATTTAATTAACTTAATTAAATATCACTTACAAAACGTCCTTGTCATTTAGGACCAAGAAGCTTTCTACCAATTATTTCCTACTGTAAGCATTTATCAAAGAAGCTATACAGTGTGGTGCAATCAACTGCCTTTCCTTTCAGTAAATAATTACCGTTTTCATATTTGACCAACTTATTTCTATTGACCATCTACACTTTTCCTGATGGCAATAAAATAACACAAGGTCACAATGTCAACGGTATAACTTTCCAAAATCAAAAAGAGACCATCTTAGTACTCAAGGACACCACCTATACTAACTAACTAACCAAATTCAAACTAACACCCCAGATAGGAACACAGATTGGCTCCAGACTTAACCAAAAACCACTGGCTTAGAGACAGGAGGCTGTGAGAATAATTTTTAGTTCTATAAATCAAAATAAGCTTTATATAGTACATCTGCTGAAAGCTCTTATTGAGATATATATCTATTAACAAAAGCATGTTGCTGTAGTCACAACCAAAATCTAATTTATTAGTAAAAATTCAAAGATCAAACATCAATAAGAACAGCATAAATGTGTTGGCTCTGTTGTTGTTGTAAGTGGTTAGAATCTACTTCCTGCTGGCCACAAGGTTGTAACATATTCCCCAGAGAGGGTGATAATGTGTTATAATAGCTTCCAGTTCAATACATGTATGACCAAAGAGTGTCATAGGTACAGTAGATGAACACACTGAAGCATATATATTAAGGATGTATACACAGTATGTAAACATGCTATTTATGAACCAAAGTAAAGAGGAAAGCTGACAAAACCAATTATTTTTGACTGAGCACAGCAGATAAAAAATCTGGAGCTATGCACAGAAAGAAAGAGTCAGGAGGTAAAGGGCCATGATGCTGAAATGGGTTTAGTTGATTTGCTAATGCTGGAAATGTAGAACAAACCCATAATTGAGTCATGCAGTTAACATATCTACAGTTTTGAAGTCCTCAATCGTAGATACGATAATATGTTTTTGGATGTTTTAGGATCTGTTGTTACCTTGGCCATGACTCGCATAACCAGCCAACTGGTTCCAAATCAAGTACAAAATGTGGTTAGAATTGAAACCTGGGTGACTGTTAGGTTGAGTAGAAGGCTCATAATATAAAGCTTCCCATCATCAATTTCCCTCTTTTTTTGTCCGTCGCCATTTTTTAACTCAGGGTGTTAAGCTAAATTGTTGATTGTCTTTAATGTCTATTTACACTGTGTTTATATTTTAAACATATTTTGTATTTTATAATATGGTATAATGTTGTACAACAGAAATATGTGACCAATATAAGAGAAGTATAAGGTGAAACAGAACAGAGACTATAAGCCTGTTTGTAAATGCAGGTCAGGTCTTTTTTGACTACTAAGATTCAACGAGGAAGATCCACTGACCCAGTAGATCACCGCAAGCCACCTTGTGTGACTTCCAGGAAATCAGATCTCTGTTGCCATTGAAACTGCTGGATAAAATATCTGGCATGTGGTAGGAATGTGCCAGTCCCCCAGATTGGTACCAATCGCAGATATACATAGATAATATTGCACTTTGAACTCTGACTCATGACTTTTGAGTGATTTAACTTCCTTCAGACCGTAACTCAGGAACCACTATTCATCAGGCATTGACCTGGATAAACGTTTTGGAGAATTCCACACAAGGACATTTTATTTTGTTTAAAGGGCCTGTTTATTGTTTTCCAAGGCACTTCTGCATTGGCTTCACTTTTCAGGCACGGAAGTTATCGCTTGGTAGCAACTAACGTAGCCTCGAGCTGCTAGCCTCAAACTGAGATAAGGAGCAAGATACAGAGGTCTGGTAAGCTCACTTTCTAACTCCACACCCAGGCGCGTAGCTCAAAATTCTAGACACTGTACATAGGCATTCTCTATGGGCCCCTCACCCACATCCTATTCAGTTTGTGGGCCCTCCTCACAGTAGGGCACTGTATACTCAGTCCCCTTTTTCCTATAGTCTGACGCCAGTGTCTACAAACTCAGATTTTTTCAATTTTAAAACTTCTCATTTTCAGCCTCAACTAATGTTGAATTCATCAGATTTTGTGCAGCTCTCTCTGGAGTTACATAAGGCTTTATTCAACTTTTTGCACATATGCAGTATTACTCCCCAAGACAAAACTACTAGTAAACAGACCTTCATGTGTACAATTTGTGGAGTTACCCGCTCATGCGTAGCAGCGTTTCTTAAGCTGCTGAAAGAGTATACACCTGTTTGCCTACTTTGATTTAGCTGAAAACTGTCTTCAAATTTGTTTCCTCTTTGGACCAACCACAAACAACAAAAGTTGAACAGGATTGTCTTCAATGGACACCATTTGGGTTGGCATCTGCTTGAGCTAACCGCTGATGCCGACTCGAGTTAAGCTGCAAACAACGCACTGCAAATCAGCCTTCCAATGTCTTTACTTTAGTAATTGCTATTTTCTTTAAACCACACACACTTAATGTCAGAGAGTGATTGTGGCCTAATAAAGAGCTGATTCTCAGTTACTGAAAGCATATTACTCTGCAAACATGAACTCAAATCAAAACTAAAAGTCTAAATCTAGGTCCAATGTATAATATTTTCTCATTCTCATTTAGTATTTTCATGTCATACTGCACGGCAGCGGTTGCACACAATCAGAAACAGTACTGTATATATTAATATAACTATGTGTGTAGGTTTTAAAGAAGCACCAGGCATAATGGCACTCCGCTACACCAGCCATGCCGATCAGTGATGATTTACTAAATTCTTAAAATATACCTAAGGGATCTTCAGATGATCAGTTCAGCTTTCTTTGGACAGAGTGCTCAATCACCATTTACGAGTTGGGACTGTTAAGTTTCTATTTCTCACTTCCTGCTGGCTCAGAACATTTCCCAACAGAGTCTATACCCAGCAGAGAATTTTAATTTGGGTAACTAGGGCAAATCTACTGGGTCTCCATTAGGAGGGATGAGATGCTGTGTCTGCTGATTCTTACCTTGTAGATTATAGCATGGGGATGTTTTCACATAGCTCTTGCTTGCTGCAGCTTCAACCATACATATCATATTTCATTTTTTCATCTAAATATTTTATATTTGGGAGCTACACATTCTTCAGAAGTCTTCAGAAGCCATCTGTTTTGAAAGTGATTGTTAGCTTGTCCCATCCATTTGCTCTGTCCGTCAATCATCATCTGGTTTGTCTCCACCTGCAAAGCCTGTATGACTCTGTTTCCACTTGCAGCTCTGTCAATCTGTACCAGTCTGTTTGGAAAAATAAACACTAGCACACACAAGTGTACAGGTACACACACTTAAAAACTTTCATGCACAGTGTCTTTATTATTATTTCTGGAAACTTCAGCGTGACTCCTGACTCCCGACCACAGTTACCTTCAGAGCAGTTCATTTGAAGTACAGCAGGAATTGAGAGTGATAACACGGCACTGGGGACTTCTGCCGCTGCTGCTGACACTGTATGCTACTAGATAGTAAACTAGAGAAAAAGAAGGTCAGAGAGACAGAAGAAAATAAATAAGTCATAAAGCAAAATGGAAAAGGGGAGGAAAGAGAGTGAGCATTGATGTGACGCAAAAGTCCCAGTCACTTGGGATTAACATTACCTTAGGATGTCCATTGATTTGTAACAAGTCGACAATGTGCTTGGTCAGGGAGGCGTGTGTTTTAGGGAGTGGGATTTTAAAGCCAGCTATTTTGACTTTAAAAAACTCTACTTTTACCGTTAAAGCAATTTGTTGGTGGAGGTGCAAATACAGGGGACTCAACAAATGCAGGGTAATGCAGCAAGAAAGTTGACCCTTATTCAACAGCATGCAGCAGCCACAAATACATACTAACCCACATTGTTAGTAGATTATTCTGTTGTTGTAAATTGATGTAAAATTCGGTCTCAGAGTATTATAAACCACTGTTCATTGATTTGGAGTCTGATGACCATTAAAACTCATTGATCCATTAGTCAAACCGGGATCCTGGATTGTATTTCATGTCATGTAACACCAACTTCAACAAGTATAATTGGATGCTGGTAACTACACACTCACATTAAAACAGAACAAACCACAACGTTACATCAAAAAAAACAATGGGCAAAACAAAAATACACCCCCGGAGGATTTGACTCAGTCTCTATGGTGTTAACTTGAGAGATTTCAATGTTAGAATCCCTTATTCTATATGCAGAGGAGCGGTGAAATGCAAGTCCATCCTACAGTATCACTCAAGTAGAATCAATAAGGTTCACAGTCCATCCAAAGAATCTCAAACTCTCTCTTAGCATCAGTCATCACAATGGATCCTGGCACGGTGGCTTGCCATCTTTGGATCAGGTCACATGTTGAATCATACGTCAAACAAATATCTGACCTGTACAACACAGTCAGATTGACATTCTAAAATCTACATTCAACATTCTTATCTTTTCTTAATGTATCACACAAGATTATAACTAGTAGATTTTCATGAATCATTTTACAGTGTACACAAACATCCATTAAACAAACCAAAACATTGATAAGGATTGTTCCTTACCAAAGGGAACAAAAGAAAACAGGCTCTTCTGAAGCCTCAAAATGGCGACTGCTTAGCGCATTGCATTTTAGTGTACAGCTACGCTCGGTTTATGACCGACACACATCATGTCAGTGTATACAGCTACGCTCAGTGCATGAACGCACACACAGACTACAATATTCATATAACAAATATTATTTACATACAATGATACAACCAGCGGTAACACTTTACTTGAAGGTATCGACATTATCGTGACATGACACTGTCATGAATGTGTCATAAACGTTATTACAAGTCATGAACGTTTATGACTTTAGTCATGACAAGTTGACAGTTTGGGTTGTCTTGATTATGACAACTTGACATTAATCAAAGTAACAACTTGACTTTACATTTCTTTGGAGTGTCCTTATTAAGACAACTTGACACTAAACAGGATGGCATTATGTCAAGTTGTCATGACAAAGACATCCTCTGGTAATGTCATCCTGGTTAATGTCAAGTTGTCATTACAAAGACATCCCAAACAAATTTAATGTCAAATTGTCATGACAAAGACAACTTTGATTAATGTCAACTTGTCATACTCAAGACAACCCAAACAATGTCAACTTGTCATGACAAAAACCGAATGACACTTAATGACAGAAGTCATAAATGTTTATGACTTGTTTATAACATTTATGACACGTTCATGACAGTGTCATGTCATAGTTATGTCAATACCTTCAAGTAAAGTGTTACCCAACCAGCTAACTACATCTTGTAAAAGATTCAGCATTACAACTTCACATGTAAAGCTAGCATAATTAGCGACGCTAGCCGTTAGCATATCACAGATCAACTCACTGAGAAGAATCACAGTTAATCCAAGAGTTTAGCTCACAGTACAACGTTCGTTCATTGTTGGTTAGGTTATTGGTTCATGGGTGTTTCTGACAATATTCTCCTGAAGAGAAGCATCTACTCTGTAGCCTGGTGAACGGACCTTTTTCCTTTCTTTCCCTCGTTTCAGTACCTCACAGCGCACACAATGGGGCAGAGCTCCACCTCTGTTCACTTAACAGATTTTCCAAATAATATTCAACTGCATCCTGATTTAATCAACATCAAATTAATTTCCTTCAGACACTCAGGAATAAAAACTTTTTTATGCAACATTCTGAAAAAGTACACACTCAGTAGCCCTATATGCTAACAGGGTTACATAAAGAATATGGACGTTACGATTACTTTTGTTTGTCTGTTAGAATGATAATTCAAAATGTCAGAAATAAAGAAGGGAAGGGAAGGATAAGTCAAAGGCAAAAAAGAGAGAAACTCAAGATTGATAATAAACAAGGTTTACAACTAGATAAAACATTGTTCTTCAGATAATTTAGTTATTTAGTTATTTCAGATAATTTAGTAATTAATAACAGAGAATAGCAGAAAATGAACACATTGCCCCTCCCTACATGATGGTTCATTAGCCACTTTTAATTATTAAAATTATCTGCATCATATCAGTATCGGTGATTTTAATCCTGGTATAACTTTGTATTTGATCAAAAACTTATTATTTTGGGTCATCCCTACTGCACAATGCAGTCTCACACTCACGCAAGAGGATAATAATTTGTTCGCACAACATATGGATCTTGTTTCCACAAAGTAATGCATTGTCCCAAAAGTTTAAAAATAATGATCATTTAGGATTTCTGTGTATACCATGAAACGCTGTAGCCATTTGGCCAATAAGAGCTACAGCTAATGATAATTTGTTGAAATGCTTAAAAGTAAAATCTCAAAAGGCATGTTGTGTCTGATATCAAATGGAAATGTGTGCTCATCCTAGTGTGAAAACAAAGTTGGCATGAAGAAATATACTTTTGGTTGATGTTTTTGGTTTATATTAGATTTATCAGCAATACCTGTCATTTTCTATTTCAGGTACACAACTCTTTATCTTTATAATAATATAGTAGTGAGTAAGAGCTTTGCCTTTTAAAGATGTATCCATAGCACTGAATCCATGACATTTTTTTATTTTGGGGGTTAATTCAATTAATTCACAAGGTCGCTAAATAACATGAGTCATGTTAAAATAGAGATTACAAGAGTGCGGGTATGGAAAAAAGAAGACGACGTGGAGAGAGGAGCAGCAGACAGTAAATCTGATGAATAGAAAAAAAAGAGAAAAATGGATGAGCGAGAAGCATGAGAGGGGGAAGAAACAGTCTCTCCTCACCTGCTGCAGCATCTGTGCCCTGTCAAAGCTGCTTGACTTGTGATATGCACACACACACACACACACACACACACACACACACACACACACACACACACACACACACACACACACACACACACACACACAGCCTTTCAAAACTATATGTAAAAGTGAGGGAAACAATGGAGAGATTCACACACACCAACACACAATGCTGTGCTGTCATGTATGATAAATGTCTGTTTCTGCAGCCTCTGTGACCCATTTGAAGAGGATCCCTTCCACTGCATCTACTGCCACTAACTCACCAAAACATATTACCACCTTTTCCTCCTCTTTTGTTGCCTCTTTCCCCCACTTCTCTCTCCCTCCTCCTATCATCCCTCTATTCTCCAAGTATCTGCCGGATCTGATTCACTTAAAGTGAAACGCCTCCTTCCACTTTGCTTTTGGCAGTTTTCCTCCCTCCATCATCAGTTCTCCAAACATCAGTCAATGTGTATGTCTCCCCAGATAATTTTTTTTTTTGCTTCAACCCTCCATCCTTATGTCTACCATTGCATTACTAATGAGTTAGCTTGTAGGAAGTCGCAGAAATTATCACAATTCCATCTACTTATAGTTATATCTGAAAGTGTCTTACAGTAATGCACTGAAACCCTAGTACAATAATATTCATACAGTAAAATACATTTTCTTTAAAGCCAATTTAGTATCTCTGTAAACTGTACTGCCTTGTCACCTCTTTCTGCAGTCTCTAAATATATCCATCTTCATGTCACATCCAGCCATCCTCAGCTGGTGACAACACACTGATATCTCTTTTATATACACCTCCTCTAGTGTTAGCTTACTTTCACTAATTTGTATCCATCCAACACTGCATCCGTCCACATCATCCCTCCTCCTTTCCTTCCTTAACTGAAATTCTTCCCTAAATCACATTTGTCACTCCTATGTGCTTCTCTAACCATCTCACTCAGTCTGTATACTATCCGGACTTTAAGCCAAACAAATTACCCCCTCTTGTTTCAGTCATTATGATAATTGCTTATATCATGACATGCCACAGCTCTCTTATGTTTGACTGGTCTTCACTTTGACTATAGCTTTCTAGGACAGAATTTTTTTCTCATTTCTGCTTCATCCACCACAGCTAACTCAATGAAATATCTTTCTCAGAAAAAAATCAATTTAGAGAATTTTAAGACTTTTAAAGACAATGTTGTCTAGTTCGCTGCCAATGCAGGTAGTAGGGTAGTAGAAAGTAAGGTTGTAACAGGAACAGGACTTTGCATCGCATCACAGACCTTTAATTAACTTTCACATTTATATTTACTGTAACCATGATGTGTGTATGACCCTAATCAAGTGTTTAAGACACTGGGTGGAGATATTGTAGAAAGCGAGAAATTAATAATTGGAGAAATAAATCTATTACCGGTTATACCGACACAGATGGGGACTCATTCTAGCTCACGTTGTTCAAGCAACAGAATAAACTTAACCTTTCTCAAGGTCCAAATTATACCAGTTACCAGTTCTCTCTTTCCTTAGATCTGCTAGAGCTATCAGTAATACGGTATCCCCGCATTCTGACTCTTTAGTCCCATTTTTCATCCATACTAACCCTCCCCTCTGTGTTTTTTTAGCTGCATCCATTTATTTTTTCTCAGCTGGGAATGCTGGAGAAAATTCAATGAACAATACCTTCCCTATCCTAACATACACACACTCTTACCTTACTGTGTATGCTTTGTAGAGCGCTTATTCTCTGATGGGTCTTTTATCATTTTACCTCTCCCTCTTTCCTGTATTACCATGTTCCTCTTTTGCTCTCCTAGGTTTGCCACAGCTAAACAAAATATCTACTATTCACCAGTTCCTCCCATCCTCTTGCTAGCTGCACTTTCCCTGTTTGCATGCACTCTTACTTCACTCTTTGCTCCTGCCTTCTCACAACCTCCATATCTGGCTCTGCCTGTCGTTCTCTTGTCTCTCTGCTGAGCCTGCAGTGTAACTGGAGAATGATGCCTGCCTTTGTCTATTTTTTATTATCCTCCCTATTATACCAACCCATTATTGCCCCCGTCTTTGCCTTTTTTCGGCTCTCAGAGCATCTTGGATCTTCTATCCCTCCCTCTGTTTTTGCAATCCTTTCCCTGCTCTCTTCTCTGTATCTCTTCCCCCTGTAACCCATTCTCACTGTGTTGCCTCTGCTGAGAATGAATTTGAAAAATAATCAAAATGCCAAAGAGGTGAGGCATACCCACACATGCATTGCACACACTCACAAACAGAAGCACAGTGTTGAGAACACCTCAGGCAAGTTACTGTAATGATTGGGGGCCAAATAGTTTGACAATGCTTCCATCTGCTGGAAATGTATTGAAACATCAAGCCTGTTAAAAGGCCTTTTCACAGAACACATTTCGACATGTCACAGTAGGAAATGCACAGGTGTAAATAATAACATGAACGATGGGGCTGTCACTACCCGTTGTGAGTTGAGTGCAGATGTGAGTAGCCTACAAGAACCTGCTAACGAGAGACTTCTGTAATGTCAATACAAGTTTGTTCACTGCTGGCTACAAGTTAGCAATCAAACACAACAAAGGCTGTCACTTGAATGGCATTTTGAGCTAACGTTAGCAATGAAACAATCATAGATAGCTAAGATGTTTTTGAAAGGATTTCCATCTTCTGTTATTGTTTGTAATAAGAAAAGTTTATTATTTTATGGATTTCACAAATTTCAGTATAACACGTTATGCCGTAAACCGTTTACATCTGAGCATGCCCAACTCACATCTGCACTCGACTCACATCGGGTAGTGACAGGGGCGCCTGGGTAGCACAGGTGTAAATAATAACATGAACAACGGGGCGCCTGGGTAGCTCACATGGTTGAGCGTGTGCCCCATGTACAAACGCTCGGTCCTTCTCCCAGCGACCGTGGGTTTGATTCCAACCTGTGGCCATTTGCTGCATGTTGTTTCCCCTTTCCTGTCTTAAGCTGGTCTGTCATTAAAGGCCTAAAAATGCCCACAAACTCAAAAATAATAATAATAACATGAATGATGGCTGAATTGTTGTAGTTGAAGCATTATTTCAGGGTCCTGTTATTGTTGTATCGCACATGATGACTCACTGTCATATTGCCTTTCTTTCTGTGACACTTGAATACAACATAATCATTTTTAAAGTTGTAATTAGTAACCCCTGTGCTTGTCCTTCTATGACAAGACAACTTCAGACAGGAATTTAATTTATTGGAATTGAAATTCATCAAATTGAACCATCACCTTATCGTGGTGGAGAGGTTTGTGTGTCTCTGTGAACCTGAGGGCTGTGTTGTCTGGAGCTTTGTGCTCCTGGTAGGGTCTCCCAAGGCAAAGTGGTCTCAGGTGAGGGGCCAGACAAAGAATGGTTCAAAAACCCCAATGAAAAAGCTAAGCAGAGATGGAGTGACCCTGCCCGGAGGAAGCCCGGGGCCCCCGTCTGGAGCCAGGCCCAGACGGTGGGCTCGTCGGCGAGCGCCTGGTGGCCGGGTTTGCCACGGAGCCCGGCCGGGCACAGCCCGAACAAGCTACGTGGCAACTCCCTCTCCATTCCATGGGCCCACCACCTGTGGGAGGAACCGTTGGGGTCGGGTGCGATGCCACATGGGTGGCAGTGAAGGTCAGGGGCCTCGACGGACCAGACCCGGGCAGCAGACGCTGGCTCTGGGGACGTGGGCGTCACCTCTCTGTGGGGAAGGAGCCGGAACTGGTGCGGGAGGTGGAGCGCTACGGTTAGATCTGGTGGGGCTTACCTCTACGCACAGTCTCGGTTCTGGAACCATACTCCTGGATAGGGGTTGGACTCTTTTCTTCTCCGGAGTTGCCCAGGGTGTGAGGCGCCGGGCGGGTGTGGGGATACTCACAAGCCCCCGGCTGAGCGCCGCTGTGTTGGAGTTTACCCGGTGGACGAGAGGGTCGCCTCCCCCACGCTTGCGGGTTGTGGGGGAAAACTCTGACTGTTGTTTGTGCATATGCACCAAACAGGAGTTCGGAGTATTCGGCCTTCTTGGAGACCTTGACTGGAGTCCTGCATGGGGCTCCAGTGGGGGACTCCATTGTTCTGCTGGGGGACTTCAACGCACGTGGGCAATGATGGAGACACCTGGAGGCGTGATTGGGAGGAACGGCCTCCTGATCTAAACCAGAGTGGTTGTTTGTTGTTGGACTTCTGTGCTAGTCATGGATTGTCTATAACGAACACCATGTTCGAACATATAGGGATGCTCATAAGTGTACCTGGTACCAGAGCACCCTAGGCCGAAGGTCAATGATCGATTTCATAATCGTTTCATCTGATCTGAGGCCGTATGTTTTGGACACTTTCGGGTGAAGAGAGGGGCAGAGCTGTCAACCGATCACCATCTGGTGGTGAGTTGGGTCAGAGGGTGGGGAAGACTCTGGACAGACCTGGTAAGCCCAAATGTGTAGTGCGGGTAAATTGGGAACGTCTGGAGGCCCCTGTCCAACAGACTTTCAACTCACACCTCCGGCGGAGCTTTTCGTGCATCCCTGTGGAGGCTGGGGGCATTGAACCCGAGTGGACAATGTTCAAAGTTTCCATTGCTGAAGCTGCAGCGAGGAGCTGTGGTCTTAGGGTCTTAGGTGCCTCAAGGGGCGGTAACCCACGAACACCGTGGTGGACAACGGTGGTCAGGGAAGCCGTCCGACTGAAGAAGGAGTCTTTCCGGGATATGTTATCCCGGAGGACTCCGGAGGCAGTTGCAGGGTACCGAAGGGCCCGAAGGGCTGCAGCCTCTGCCGTGAAAGAGGCAAAGCAGCGGGTGTGGGAGAAGTTTGGAGAAGACATGGAGAAGGACTTTCGGTCGGCACCAAAGTGCTTCTGGAAAACTGTTCGCCACCTCAGGAGGGGGAAGCGGGGAACCATCCAAGCTGTGTACAGTAAGGATGGGACACTGTTGACCTCAACTGAGGAGGTAATAGGGCGGTGGAAGGAGCACTTTGAGGAACTCCTGAATCCGACTAATACGCCCTCTATGTTAGAGGCAGAGCTGGAGGATAATGGGGGATTGTCGTCGATTTCCCAGGCGGAAGTCACTGATGTAGTCAAACAACTACACAGTGGCAAAGCCCCGGGATTGATGAGATCCGTCCAGAAATGCTCAAGGCTCTGGGTGTGGAGGGCTGTCCTGGTTGACACGCCTTTTCAACATTGCGTGGAAGTCTGGGACGGTGCCAAAGGAGTGGCAGACTGGGGTGGTGGTTCCCCTTTTTAAAAAGGGGGGACCAGAGGGTGTGTGCCAATTATAGGGGTATCACACTTCTCAGCCTCCCTGGTAAAGTCTACTCCAAGGTGCTGGAAAGGAGGTTCGGCCAATAGTCGAACCTCGGGTTGAGGAGGAACAATGCGGATTCCGTCCTGGTCGTGGAACAACGGACCAGCTCTTCACTCGCAAGGATCCTGGAGGGAGCCTGGGAGTATGCCCAACCGGTCTACATGTGTTTTGTGGATTTGGAGAAGGCGTATGACCGGGTCCCCCGGGAGATACTGTGGGAGGTGCTGCGGGAGTATGGGGTGAGGGGGTCTCTTCTCAGGGCCATCCAATCTCTGTACAACCAAAGCGAGAGCTGTGTCCGGGTTCTCGGTAGTAAGTCGGACTCTTTTCAGGTGAGGGTTGGCCTCCGCCAGGGCTGCGCTTTGTCACCAATCCTGTTTGTAGTATTTATGGACAGGATATCGAGGCGTAGTCGGGGTGGGGAGGGGTTGCAGTTTGGTGGGCTGGGGATCTCATCGCTGCTCTTTGCAGATGATGTGGTCCTGATGGCATCATCGGCCTGCGACCTTCAGCACTCACTGGATCGGTTCGCAACCGAGTGTGAAGCGGTTGGGATGAGGATCAGCACCTCTAAATCTGAGGCCATGGTTCTCAGCAGGAAACCGATGGAATGCCTTCTCCAGGTAGGGAATGAGTCCTTACCCCAAGTGAAGGAGTTCAAGTACCTTGGGGTTGTGTTCGCGAGTGAGGGGACAATGGGCGGGAGATTGGTCGGAGAATCGGCGCAGCGGGTGCGGTATTGCATTCAATCTATCGCACCGTTGTGACGAAAAAGAGAGCTTAGCCAGAAGGCAAAGCTCTCGATCTACCGGTCAGTTTTCGTTCCTACCCTCACCTATGGTCATGAAGGCTGGGTCATGACCGAAAGAACGAGATCCAGGGTACAAGCGGCTGAAATGGGTTTCCTCAGGAGGGTGGCTGGCGTCTCCCTTAGAGATAGGGTGAGAAGCTCAGTCATCCGTGAGGAGCTCGGAGTAGAGCCGCTGCTCCTTTGCGTCGAAAGGAGCCAGTTGAGGTGGTTCGGGCATCTGGTAAGGATGCCCCCTGGGCGCCTCCCTAGGGAGGTGTTCCAGGCACGTCCAGCTGGGAGGAGGCCTCGGGGAAGACCCAGGACTAGGTGGAGGGATTATATCTCCAACCTGGCCTGGGAACGCCTCGGGATCCCCCAGTCGGAGCTGGTTAATGTTGCTCGGGAAAGGGAAGTTTGGGGTCCCCTGCTGGAGCTGCTCCCCCCGCGACCCGACACCGGATAAGCGGACGAAGATGGATGGATGGATGGATGGAATTGAAATCATGGCCGCTGCGGAAAGAACTGAACCCCTGTACATGTAACTTTGCTAGCCTTATGCATAGGCTATGCATATCTTACATAAGCTTACAGAAACTTTCTTGGTTGGCTGTGCCTTCAGAAATAGTATGCTCGTTACTGTAATAGCTCCTGGCAGCTTTATCTTATTTCTTTACTTTTAACCATTCATAGAAGAATAACATGTTGCATGTAAATCCCCCACTCCGTCTCCACTTTTTTGTGTATGTCTTCACTGCTAACTATCTAATAGAGGCAAAAGGGTAACCAAAATAAGCTATATTACTGTAATGGGCACATCTGATATACCCCATTGGTATATGTGCTTCAGAGTCAACACATCCCCATTTGTGCCATATCATTATTACTGTAATCATGCTTTAATTTCAAGACGCAGATATCATAGGGAAAACACATGAATTATGCAAACAGAATATTTTGCAGATACATTCAGTATGAACGCTTTGAATTGGCGGTGATAATTTTTCAGAAGACAAAAGGCAGGCTCTTAACGTACAAGCACATTTCACATGTAGTCCAAGCACATTTCACACATAGGTTTTGTTGCTTGTGGCCCCTAACAGGAAATTAAAGGTTAACAAGACAAATGATGTACAGTGTGGTAGCTACAGAGATTGATTCTCACACTCAGGTTCAACAATTGCTGTAATATAAACTTTTATAATGGAGCCCTTTATGGGGCTCAAAGGTGCCCAACCATTTGACAATAAATTGATAAATATTCAGTTGGCTGACTGAAATTTTGTGGTCTTTTAAGTCTATGAAGAGATTTATTTACATATCGGCTCAGAACATTTCATAATAAGAGGTTGCATTTCTTATCACAAACTGGAAGGATTGTGATGTCACTGGTCGAATTCATGTAGACCACATGTGTCAAACTCAAGGCCCGCGGGCCAAATCCGGCCCCTCACTCACTCTTATCCGGCCCGCATATCAATCTAGGTTCACAATATATTTTGGCCCACCTAGTTGTGCGCCAAACCAAAAACATGGGATTTGCAATTACACACACAAAGCAGAAGTTGGCAAATTTGATGACTTTGAGACTCAGAAATGCCCCAGAAGCAGAAGCAGAGAGTTTAATATTCAGGCTGTGAAAGAAGTTGTTGTGAGTCAGCTGGGTGGTAGCCTGCTTAGAAAATGTAATCATTGTTTTTGCTTGATTTGCTAAATTCTAGGATGGCTTTGGAACTTTCTTGCAGACTTTTTCAGGGCTTTATGTCAACCAAACTGTAATTGAGAAGACTATATGAGACATGCAATAATTGAGTCAAAGATATTTGACTTTTTTGATGAAATAAAGACATGTCAATAAACTATACAGTACAGGCCGAAAGTTTGGACACACCTTCTCATTCAATGCGTTTCCTTTTTATTTTCATGACTATTTACATTGTAGATTCTCACTGAAGGCATCAAAACTATGAATGAACACATGTGGAATTATGTACTTAACAAAAAAGTGTGAAATAACTGAAAACATGTCTTATATTTTAGATTCCTCAACGTAGCCACCCTTTGCTTTTTTGATAACTCTACAAACCCTTGGTGTTCTCTCAATGAGCTTCATGAGGTAGTCAACTGAAATGGTTTTCACTTCACAGGTGTGCCTTGTCAGGGTTCATTAATGGAATTTTTTCCCTTATTATTAAAAAAGCAAACGTGAAAATATAAGGAAACGCATTGAATGAGAAGGTGTGTTCAAACTTTTGGCCTGTACTGTACATGAATGGCCCTTGATGTAATTCTCTTTTTCCAGTTTGGCCCTTAGTGAAATTGAGTTTGACACCCCTGATGTAGACTATCATCCAAAAGGATAAACATGTCTTCCTTTTACCTTAGTACCTACCTCAGTTTAATATAGTCCTACATGCTCAGTCACAGAGACTGCTAATTGGCATTGCAATTAAAATGGATTACAGCATGTTTGTCTGGCTCTGTGTGGATTGGCTTGACTTATCTTTTGTGTAAATAACCTGCAGTGGCACTTCATAATCATAGATAGTTTAGAAAGTATAGATGGAGAGTCAGTTTAGTTGTTAATGGATAACATTGGTTAGTGAGTCAACACGTGTGTGTGTGTGTGTGTGTGTGTGTGTGTGTGTGTGTGTGTGTGTGTGTGTGTGTGTGTGTGTGTATTTGTGGCTATGTGGCTATGTGTGGTATTTTTCTTAAGTCATGGAAATTCACTGACAACTCATTGTCTGGTTAGATCTGAGTGGTGTTAGATCTGAGTGGTGCTTAAACATTCTTCTCTAAAAAGACTGGTGAGTTGATATTTCAAAATCACACCGTTTGAGTGTAAAAAATATGAGACTTCATTTAGAATTCATCGTGCAAATATTTCCAATTATCATTGCTGATGTCTTTAGTGTATGTTTTATGTGTGTGTAAATTCAGAAGCTGTTTGCCTACCTGCAGTAATGAATGGTAACATGCTGATCTTTGCTCTACTGTGTTGGCTCTTTTGCTGGACGCTGCCTGTCGAGTCCAAGAAGGTGAGTGGTACAGTAAATTCCACCCAGTTGAATCTAAACCATGTCAAAATCTCAATTCAATTCAATTCAATTTTCAATTCAATTTTATTTATAGTATCAAATCATAACAGAGTTATCTCGAGATACTTTACAGATAGAGTAGGTCTAGACCACACTCTATAATTTACAATTTACAAAGCCCCAACAATTACAGTAATTCCCTCAAGAGCAAGCATTATAAATGGCTATTGCGACAGTGGCGAGGAAAAACTCCCTCTTGGGAAGAAACCTCGGCAGACCCAGACTGTTGGTAGGCAGTGTCTGACGGGGCCGGTTGGGGGTGTGAAGGCGATAATAGTTGCATTGAAAATAATGGAACAGTGACTTTGAAGGTAGTCGTTGTAGTTCATGTCACAGCAGGACGTTGCGGGATGAAACGTGGCGCTGCAGAGCACGGGTGGGTGTAGCAGACGCAGCAGGACGCGGCCGGGCGTTGAAGGGAATCGAAGAGCATAGCTCTGCGAAGAAGAAACATAAGGACTCCGGGGAGTAAACTCCCCAGAGCTAGGTTAGTAACAAGCAGTTCTGGGACAGGATGCATACAAAAGGAAACAAATGAAAACATTGATGAGAGGCTGTACTGACCTGCCCCCCTCAACTCACACTATATTATAGATTATATGATCAATAAATCTGATGACTACGAAGAGAAGCAGGTGGGCCGGGTTAGGCGGACGCTGCAACTCCTCACTCCACCATAGACCCATATCTAACCTAACTATAAGCTTTATCAAAGAGGAGAGTTTTCAGTTTACTCTTAAATGAGGCGATGGTGTCTGCCCCCCGAACCCAGACTGGGAGCTGGTTCCACAGGAAAGGAGCCTGGTAGCTGAAGGCTCTGGCTCCCATTCTACTTTTGGAGACTCTAGGAACCACAAGTAACTCTGCATTCTGGGAGCGGAGTGCTCTAGTGGGACAATAAGGTACTAAGAGCTGTTCTAGATAGGATGGTGCTTGACCATTTAGGGCTTTGTAGGTCAGGAGAAGGACTTTAAAGTCAATCCTGTATTTTACAGGAAGCCAATGCAGAGAAGCTAAAACAGGAGAAATATTATCTCTTTTCTTAGTTCTCGTCAGAACACGTGCTGCAGCATTCTGGATCAGCTGGAGAGTCTTAAGGGACTTATATGAGCAACCTGACAGTAGAGAGTTACAATAGTCCAGCCTGGAAGTAACGAATGTATGGACCAGTTTTTCCGCATCGTTTTGAGACAGGATATTCCTAATTTTGGCAATGTTACGAAGATGAAAAAAGGCTGTTCTCGATGATTGTTTTAGATGGGCATTAAAGGATATATCCTGATCAAAAATAACTCCTAGATTTCTGACAGTAGTGCTGGAGGCCAGGACAACACCATCCAGAGTAGCTATATCTGTAGATAATGAAGTTCGGAGGTGTTTAGGGCCCAGCACAATAACTTCAGTTTTGTTACAGTTTAACATCAGAAAATTATAGGTCATCCAGGATTTTATATCTTTAATACATGCTTGAAGTGTAGTTAACTGACTTGTTTCGTCTGGTTTGATTGACAAGTATAATTGGGTGTTGTCCGCATAGCAGTGATAGTTAATTGAGTGTTTCCTAATGATATTACCAAGAGGAAGCATATACAAGGAGAACAAAACTGGTCCAAGCACCGAGCCCTGTGGAATGAAGAGGATTCATCATTAACATTAACAAATTGAGATTGATCAGAAAAATAAGACTTAAACCAGCTTAGTGCAATTCCTTTAATTCCGACTAAGTGTTCCAATCTCTGTAACAGGATTGTATGGTCAATAGTCTCAAATGCAGCACTAAGATCTAATAAAACAAGTATGGAGACAAGTCCTTTGTCTGCAGCAGTTAGAACGTCGTTAGTAATTTTCACCAGTGCCGTCTCTGTGCTATGATGCTTTCTAAATCCTGATTGAAAGTCTTCTCTGAAAATTCTCAAAAATTGACAAATGTTAACACAGTGTTTACACAAATACTTTGAACATGTCGCTCACACATGCTGGGTTGAAAACGTCAAATCAGAAAAAGGTTCAACACTAAATTTTTCTAATTTAGCAATCAAGTACATAAGCAATACAGGAACTAATATAGGATCATTATTGTAGCAAAACTATTTCAAAATGTGTGTGGAGAGTTTTGCAATTGTATCTCAATCTGTGTGTGCGTAATCAGATTTGTAAATGTGTAAAAGTATCTCTAAGTGCATTCTGATATTTGTGAATGTATACAAAATCTGATTTTTAAATGTGTAAAAAACTCAAAATCTGTTGATCAGATTTGCAAGGGTATTGAGATTTGTAAATGTTTACACAAATCTGTAAATGCGTACATAGATCTGTGCATGCTAAGGGAAATCTGTCAATTTACAAATATTTTTACTACAACAACAGTGGCCCCATAAACTAATCTAGCAAGCTCCATAGCACCCAAGCAGTATCTTAAGTATTCATGAGTAGCATTATGGTACAAATACTGTATATAGGTAGTGTCGAGGACAGTGAGTATATAGAGGAGCTAGTGTCACCAGTATGTGAGTCTAGTCTAGTACAGTATTTGGGTGTATCTATGTTCTGGAGGCACACATAATGCACATTTTGTGGAAACAAATTTCCAATTTGGGGACAATAAAAATCTTTCTATCTATCTAATTCTTCCTTAAATCGAGATTTCTGTGATACAAACTGTGTCCAATTCATGACCTTTCCTTTCCTCTCATCTTTTTCTTGCCTCCCCTCTAGATCACTTTTATCGTCAATCTACCAGAGGCAAAGTCGGGCATTCGAATGAGCATGGTACAAGATGCTGTTGATGATATGTACTTGGGCTGCCACAACAAAATGATGGAAATGATCAAGAGCAAATACTTTAAAAAAGAGAATAAGATGAGCCAATTTAACAAGGCCTGGGAAAAAGCAAAAAATTGTGCCAACAAGAAACTAAAACATAAAGATAAAGGTGATGAGGCTCTAACTAAAGATCACATGCAAGCGATCTGTGTTTATACATCTGAAAATCCTAAAATTTACGGGATTTTCAATGATGCTGTCCGCACCAAAAGAACAATGTATGGCACCTCGTTCCCATTTCACTCTTTACATTTCTGGCTGACATCTGCTGTACAGATCCTCAGTAATAATATGAAATGTAACACTACTTACCGCAGAACCAAGTCTGAGTTTAGTGGTGATGTCAACCAAATAATTCGGTTTGGTTTCTTTGCCTCCAGCTCTTACAAGACAACATTGACCCACTTTGGTAGAAAAACCTGCTTTAAAATTAAGACCTGTTCAGGCGCTTTCCTGAAACATTATGCATCTCTTGGAGACCATGAGCAAGAGGTACTTATCCCCCCCTATGAGAAGTTCAACATAACTGGTAAAACGAGCGGTCTATTTGTCGAAGGTCTGAGTGATTGTGAGAATGTCTATATTTTGGTGAGCGCAGGAGTTGACAGCAATCTGAACTGCAAAGCTGCCTACTTATGAAAGACCTGTTGTTCTATGTACTTCAACTGGTGGAGCAGAGTGAAACTAAGTTTAGTTTTGTTCAGCATATGTGCAAATAATCCATGTAAAATCCAAGCTCATTATAATATTGTAATAATAATAATAAAAATATGAAATAAAATGTTGGTTCTCTTTCTGTGTGCCTATCTGATGGCAACATTCTGCTTTATGATGAATCATGCACAAGTTGAAGGAGCTGGTGGGATTACATTTCACTGGAACTGTACCTGTACGATTTAATGTAGCAAACAAAAAAATGATTGACGGAATATATCCATATATTCTCTTCAACTTCTAAATTCCTGCTTGGGGTTCTATAATTACTGCATGTTTTCATACTTCCCTTAAGAAATTATACTGTTCAGCATGCAACACAAGCACGTTTTAACAAGTTTTAAAGACATTTGTAACATATTTCATCTACCAGAATTTCTATGTGCAACAGATATTGTATACAAACAATGAAATGACAATCTGAATGAAATCAATAAATTGTAAAACCTTTTGTTTTCCTTGGTGAATAGCAGTACATTAACTACCAACAAGCCAATAGAGGTAAATACAATTTACTGTTTAATAGGCCTTTTCTGCACAATTCTGGATAGGTGTTTATTGTGTTTAATCAGAATTAGGGGTAACCTTTGAAAATGTTGGTACACATATTTCTAATTGCCAAGGGATGAGTAAGGAACGCTTTTGGTTTGCAGCCATGTGCAGCATGCCCAGTACTTTACTTTTGTGAGGTCACATGTCAGGTTGTTGAGAAAAAAAATAGGATGAAAGTGGAAGGACAAGAAAAAGATGTAGAAAATGAGTTTGTATGATTTCAGAAAAACTGATCAAAATATTATGGAACACAAGTGCTTGTTTGTGACACTGGGGCACATGGTAAGTCGCCGAGATATTACTGTAAACCGGGAGAAGAAATTGGCCCAGTCTGGGAAACAAACTCAGTGGCCGTGTGGAAATGTTAGTTAGCTAGTGCTGCACTACGCAACTCACCATGTGCACACACCAAACTAGAGCCCTTTATTGAAAATAAATATTTTAAATATATTTTATTTGCTCAAACATACTGTGGCAAAACTTGCAATAAAAGCAGAGAAATGGTTTTTCACTCTCTAAAAAATGTTGGTCATCAGAGAAATCTTGTTTTCCCATTGAATTAGTTCAACAATTAGAGATATACTTGCTTTTTTATCGTGTGTTTTCACATGCAGTGTAGTGCAACATGTGGCTTCTCACAGGAAATGTGGCTTTATTGTGCTTGACAAAA
Organism: Perca flavescens; assembly: GCF_004354835.1. Taxonomy (NCBI): domain Eukaryota; kingdom Metazoa; phylum Chordata; class Actinopteri; order Perciformes; family Percidae; genus Perca; species Perca flavescens. The sequence goes on from NC_041332.1 coordinate 18,162,048, forward strand.
GAGAGGTATAATATGAAGCAGCTGTGTTTCACTTTCAAACATTCAAACTGATTTACCAGTCGCTTTATAAACTAGTGGTCCATACTGCAAACAGCCTTACCACTAGACAATTACAGGACTTTAACAAATAAAAAGGTGAAAAGATCTTCACTGTAGTGGATGTAGTGTAGCCACTTTCAATGTTTCCTGAAGAATCCAAAAGTTCCCTGATGGCAGTGAGGCTGATTTTAAGTTAATCGTCTAATATACTATCATATAAAATGGGGCATGTCTAGCACAGTTGTATCTGAAGTTACACTTACTACTAATCCTGTGTGTGTGTGTGTGTGTGTGTGTGTGTGTGTGTGTGTGTGTGTGTGTGTGTTCACTCTTTAAACTCATTTTGTTAAGTGGTGGCCACTTACAGGAAATGAGGTTGTTTTTACAAGTAAATGTCACCTCTGCAGCAGTTTCAGAGAAATGACACATTCCCACCTAAACACAGACCACTAATTCCTCACCAAGAAGCAAATTCTATTTTAGCAAAGTTTATTTATATAGCACCTTTTACACAAGAACCAATTGGGAGGAATGGTTCACAGTTTCTATTTTAGTTGATTATAGTTAGTTGTTTTATGCACAAACTTTCACCATTACATTAAATTATAATGCCTGCACTACGTGGCAGGACAGGATTGCTTATGATGACAGCTGTAACTTAAAAGTATAATATATGTGTGGCTGATTGAAGTAAACCATATATTGTGCTTCTGAAATCCTTAGTAGTAAAACATATTTCATGAGCTCATTGTAGGTTTTTGTAAAACCTCATTCTACAGTATATATTATCTACAATAATGTAATTGTGGAAAAAGTACAAAACTCACCCTTGTTAAAGTAGTGGGGTAAAATATCTTACTAAAGCAAAGGTAAGTGCAGTGGCAGTATGTTACAAAAAAAGTGCAATACTAAAAGTGAGTTGTGACTTCCAATCTTTACCAATGCAATTAAAACAACAGACATAAGAAAGATAATACAATAAAATGTAAAGTACGGTTTTTGTACATTTTGACTGTACAACTATTTCTTATCTCTTTGGTTTGCACATGTCCATTTAACAAATGAAACTTCAGGAGAGTTGAAAGAGAAATTTCAGTCACTTTATACCACCAATCATACTTCTATTAGCTTTAAAGTGAGTGAAACCACAAATGTGACGTCCATTTTTTTTCTAATGAGATCAAAAAAGAAAAATACGGACTTGTGTGTCCTGTACCATATGTTGTGAACGCAAAGGAGGATGCAGAAGGAAAAACATCAGTCATCAGTGTGTTTATACAATTATAGTAACTACATGAAAACTTCACTGTTGTTGCATGAAATGTTGTTTGTGTTTAGCCTACATCATCAGTTTCTATCATGTGAAATAAGAGGCCAAGTCAGCCTGGTGGTGAAGCTGCAGACAGATGCTCAACAGTGTGCTCCCCAAGAGTCAGCTCTCTCTGCTGTTCATAAGGTGCCTCTGCACCCCTTTCGTTTCAGACCCTCCCACCAGTCTTTGGGTCACACCTCCTCATTTACACTGACATGTGTCAAGTCCAAATCAAAAGCCAATGTTAAATTGAAATTGAAAAGCCAAATATTAAATCCAAATTAAAAGCCAATGTTAAATTGAAATCGAAAAGCCAAATATTAAATCCAAATTAAAAGCCAATGTTAAATTGAAATCAAAAAGCCAAATATTAAATCCAAATGCATAAGACAAAATTAAAAAGAAATAATATTTTTAATTTGATCTCGCTTCATTTTCTCTTTGGACTTTCAATTTGAATTATGAATAAATATTTCCTCCATAGTTCCCTTGTCGTTCTTGTATTTTAGCTTTAATTGAGACTTTGACATAAATAGAATAGACAGTAAAATAATGGACACAGCAACCCCATAGACTCTGAACGGAGACCAGTCACGTGAATTAGAAGCACTTTTCCGGTGAGCGCTGAGCGTTATTGTGCAGCCTCAAACTGAGTTTGACGATGTAGATGTGACATGAGCAACCTGTCTGAAATTTGTAAGTCTTCTGGTAGCTGTGCCAAGAGAAATCTCAATCATTCCAAATCTTGCAGAGATGAAGAGCGTAGGTATATGTAAGGAGATAACATAGGCACAGGCTAATTATTGCTAACTAAAATGCTAGTTAACATTAGTAATTAAACTTAAACAGCTAATGTGAGTCGAAAGCTTCTCCTGACTATACGGTAATTTGTCTACTATGCAACAGAAAGTCGCGTGGTTATGACACAATCGTTAGCCTATTTTTACAAAAACCCTGCTACGGAGCCATAACGTGAGATACATGGTAATGGAGCCTTTTATACATTGTCGTGTTTCTTTAGAAATAAACAATGGACAAATAGAGTCTTTAAACACTTCAGATGTAAAGTTATTCGCTGTCAAAGTGATGCCAAAATGAATGGCAGTCAATGGAATGCTAAAGGCATGGCTTGTTAGTCTCAGAAACTCCCCATAGGAGGTATGCTTTCCAGATGCTCGCTTAACCCCTTGATAAATAATCATGTTCAAATACCAAATGAAGGACCAGTGACATTGTTTAGTTTTCAGTTTTTATTATTCATGAATCAAACCTTGTTTGTTAAGATAAATACCATTTAATTTCCCACTGTGTAAATTTTAATGTGAGATTGTGACCGTTAAGTCCAGATTTGACTGACAATGCAACACCATTACCCTAAAGACAATACCTCTCTGATACAGTCTTAAAGCGCACTGACAATTATAGTAGACATTCATTAAAATAATAAAAATACTAATAATAATAATTTATCACATCCTTTGGCATGTCCCATATATCACATCCAACTATATGAAAAGGGGTTAAATATGACTCATCATATAATATCTCTTTAAATAACTTTCTAACACTGACTCTTGACCTCTAGTTCTAGTTCTATGTTATCATGAAATTTAAGAGTCTTCCCATTTGCCACATGCACCTGTAATTCAGTATTAGTATTTGGAATTTACATAATGTACTGAAATGACTGAATTAACAATGGCCGACACTGCTTAGTGGCATTTAATGTCATTTGGCTTTCTTGTACATTTGTGATCCTTTTGGTTTTCAGGCTCTTTGTTTGGTTCTGACTCAGGTGAATGCATGCAACCTTGTGATTAAGTGTCAATGGATACATAGCACACGAACACGCATGTTACAATAATTCACACAAGAACACCAATGCTTTAAAACATCCACACACTCCGCTCACACACTTAGGAAGGAAGTGTTATGTGCAAATTATGTATGTATGTGTGGGGACTTGTGACCTCTGTCCACGAATGCAAGGTGTATATATAATAGTTAACCATGAGTCCTGAACGCATGCTGAGGACCAGTTGTCTCATCAAAACCTTTGACCTGAGATCTTCACTCAGTGCGCCACATCTTCTCATCCAGGGGGCTGGTGAGTTGAGCTTTCAAATAAACTTTTAAGTATCATACATTTTTTTCTGAAACAGTTTTAGCATTCACTGTTTTAATATAGCTATGTTACTAGTACACAGTGTGATGAAGTTCATTGTCATTGACTTGTTTTGTGTGCATAGATTCAACAGTTTTCCTGACTGCAGTGATGAAGGTTAACGTGCTGGCCTTTGCTCCTTTGCTGGATGCTGCCTGTGAGTGGATGACGGTGAGTGGAGCATGTGAAAATCTGTGGAGTGGACATTCCCAAAATTACACATATGTTAACAGTAAAGGATGTTTATACAATTATTTGAACGTTACTCACAGGATTAGGGGGCAAAAACACCACATCAAAAAAAGTTTTAAAAGAAAAAGTCTTTAATTTAGAGATCAAGTGCAGAAGTGCAAATACAATCTTGCTTGAGATACCAGGATAGTGGGATGCATGTGAAAGTAACAATCTTCAGTTTATTCACTCGATTAATTCTCTAAATGCGATCAAACAGGTTATCATTGACAGCATTTGTTTCATGGGTACACCTATTGTTCTCCTGTTGATTATATATTCTCATGAAAATTAAAGTAAAATTGTGAAAGTGCTTTAGCTGCAGCATAACCTTATGGATATCATAATTGACTAAGTTTTGAGTGTTTGGGCCTTCTCCATAAAATGTGTGATGGTGAGTGTCTGCATGGCAACTCCAATGTCATATTTGCTCTCAGTCCTTAATCATTTACTTTCACCAACCAGGCCAGGTTTTCTTACAGACTTTCCGTAATATATATATATATATATATATATATATATATATATATTTGTATGTGACCTTTATTTGCATCTTTCTCTCTGTTTCCCTTTTAGATCTGTTTCCATCGCTCAGCGAGATGCCAACGACGGCATCCCATTGAGCATGGTTGAAGGTTCAGTTGATGACATCTATCTTGGCTGCAATGAAGCAATGATGGAAAAAGTCAAGGACGATTACTTTAAAGAAAAACGGCGCACTGGTCGATTTAAAAATGCTTGGAATAATGCAAAAAAATGCACTGAAACTAAATATAAACAAAACGAGAATAAGGCTCTCACCAAAGGTCATATACAAGCAATCTGTGTTTATACATCTAACGAGGTGTTCGAGGAATTCAATAATGCAGTCCGGACAAACGGCAGCGTCTATAGCTCCTCATTCGAATTCCACTCTTTACATTACCTGCTGACATCTGCTATACAAATCTTGAATAGCAATAACTACTGTCACCGTACTTACAGACAAACCAAGGCTAGATTTACTGGGCAAGTCAACCAAATAATACGGTTTGGCTCATTTACATCCAGCTCTTACAGCACTGACTTGAAAGAATTTGGTAACAAGAGCTGCTTTGAAATTAAGACCTGCTCAGGCGCTTTGTTGGAAAGTTATTCAGTAATTCCAGCTGAGAAAAAGGTGCTCATCCCTCCCTATGAGATGTTCAATATAACTGCAATTAAAGGTCGGGGTAAAATTGAAGGTCTGAACGATTGTGAAGTTGTCTTTGTCTTGGAGAGTGCAGGGGTTAAGAGCAATCTGAACTGCAAAGTTGTGCATACATGAGAGTCCAGTGGCTCTTCTTTGAATAATGGGAAAACACATTATTCTATCTTTAAACCTTCTAACTCTTTTATCACAACTAAACTATCTAGATTATATATACAGCAAAGCTTATTATCTTCAATACCTAATTTTATGCTTAGGGTTTGTTTGATCATTGTGTATGTTTTACTTCTCCTGTAACACATTATCTAACTAATTTGAACATTTTTAAGAGACGTTTTTGAGACCTGGGTTGTTGGAACTTGTTGGGTGTGTTGCAAAAATGTCTGCTTTTGGATGAATATTACTCAAATAAACTGCTTAATGCAATAATGTTGCTTGTTTGTGCTAATTTACATGTGTAATTGTTTATTCAACTTCCTACACTAAAGTTCAAATACAAAAACAGTTGTTTTTAAAAGGCTTCTGTTCCAGTCACAGAAAACAAAAAATAAAAAAATAAAAAATAATTGTTCTATTTCTAAATGTTGGAAGGCACCTTTGACAGAGCTGGGCTGAGTAACAGAAAGTAATGTAACTTTTTTTGCTGTTGAGTAAATAAAATGTGATTTAAAGTAGGTTGTCAAACACTGGCTACTGATAGGCAACTGGAATGAATGGTGGGACAAATATAATGTGCCAATGAAATAAATGTGAATGTCAAAAAAGAAGACTATAAGAAAGACTAATTTTCACTTAAGTCATGTCAGGTCTCCTGTCGAGGAAATGTACTGTGGTGGATTACAGATTTCTATTTTCTGCTCTTTATCTTTTATAGTGTCATTGAATGGGTTAGAAAACCACCATTATGGTCTGTCAACAATGACCTGGATGCTATGCCTAGATGTTCGTTTAAACCAAATACATCATTGCCAGCTAGAGCATCCCAATGAGAATGGTTGAAGATACTGTTGATGATTGACTGTGATTTATGAGAGTAGTCGTGTGACAATACTTAATATAGGGAAACATTTTCAAATGTCTAGATCAGAGCAAGACAAAAAATAAACGAAACAAAGAAAGAACGAGGTTCTCTGAGCAAAGTATGCATTTCCTGCATGCAATACTCCACCTCTATGGTTGCTGCATGCACCTCTGTATATTTTAGTCTCCACTTACCACAAGGGCAGCCAACCCTCTTTAATCAACTTGATTGCACATATCTACTGTACAGTTTTGCATGCCAGCGAATTACTCATGGACAAATTAAGAACACAACTTCATTAATTTTTATCAACAAATGCGCATTCAGCAAACACGCTGCAAATATACACAACACCACCAAATACATAAACGCGCTGCAAATATAGAAACGATGCAAAAAAAAAAGCACACAAACCCCGAAAAAAGAAGCGATGCAAAAGAAAAGCAGACAAACCCCGAAAACAAATACAACAAAACAACGCTGCATCCAGATTACATAACGGAAGTTCTCCAGGCCTCTAGAGGAAGTGCTAAGTGGAACAGCTTGATTTTTCGACCCCACGGGGAGAGAGCGCTCTGCCCTTTTATTAGAGTTGAGTATGGCTGCAGCCTGGAGACCTCTCGTCTCTTGCATCCCGTCCATAGACTGTATATTAAATTAATATCATTAGTATTAATATAATATAATATATTAATAATATACAGTCTATGCCCTCCCGGCTGGTTCGACTTTTCAAAATGGTGTTTGGGATGTTTGAACTAAACAGTAGGGCAATCATGCTAATGAATACAATAATTTTTCAGCAGATGTCTTGCAGATGTAAGACAGATGTCTTATGTCTTATAGCAAAGCAGTTTTTGTGTTTATATTTATTGATAAATCCCACGGTCTCTACAAAGCTATAGCTCAAATTTGCTGGCTTACTAAACAGGGAGGGACTAGAAATCCTGTCTGTTGTTTTTTTTTGTATTTCAAGAGCGAATTCCTCCACAATATGAATACAGATTGATCACTTATTTGTTGGTAACCCGTTGTTGTATAATCACAATATTACACTTGAGGAGGCCTACACTAAACCTAGGCCTAAACAAAATTAAACCCTCTCATGTAATAAACAAAGTCAACGTTAAACGCTGATGCAGTTTTAAATGTTTTATTACCACAAGTTTACAGACGTCTCTGCTGATTGAGTATCACCTGTGACCTGAGCCGAGACACACCCACCAAACGAGAGAAAAACATATCTCAAACATACACTGAATATTTACAGTCTATGATCTCAAAGCAGTTGCACACTGTTTCACAACAGTGCACACCGTTCATTGAACGTATCCCGGCTCTCTCTCTCTCTCTCTCTCTCTCTCTCTCTCTCTCCCTCTCTCTCTCGCGCGCGCGCGCTCTCTCTCCATGGGGTCGAAAATCAAGGTGTTCCACTTAGCACTCCCTCTAAAGGCCTGAAGAACTTCTGTTGTGTAATCTAGATGCAGCATTTTTTGTTGCATTTGTTTTTGGGGTTTGTGTGCTTTTCTTTTTGCATCGTTTCTATATTTGCGGCACGTTTAGGTATTTGGTTGAGTTGTGTGTATTTGCAGCGTGTTTGCTGAATGGTGCGCATGTTTTGTAAAATTGAAGTTGTGTTCTTAATTTGCTTGTGTTTTGTCTATTTGCATGTGTTTTCTTAAGTTGCAGGGCGTTTGCCCCTGTCGGCCACCGTAGGTCTCTGTGTGGGTTCTTTTATCATCCAACCTACAATTCTGCCTTATAGCCTGATCTCTCTGCCTATGAATGACCGGGTGCTTTGGCTCATGATATCATCCCCTGTCTTCTGGACTGACAGAATGGAAGTGTCTGAGTTCCACTTGGTCCATGTCTTTCTGTCAGTCATGGTCGGACTGCAAGAAAGCAGTCCAAATAGGAAAGTGTTTAGTTGAATATTGAGAAAGTACAGCAACGATGCTTAAGACAATCAAGACATTGCACTTCTGTAATACTGCACCATTAAGGGTGAGATCTGTTTTGTCTGTTGCAAAAGTGGAATCCGTTCTTATCTAGATGTCCTGTTTAAAGTTGCTATTAACAATATTTTTATGTTAGTAAAGGATCAGATGACCACAGGTAATCCGAAAGGTTTTGCTCATGAACCCAAAAATAATTATCACCTGACTATACAGTATAGTGCACCTGTGGAGCTTTTGAGCAGCTTTTAACTCATTTTGGATTCACATACTGTGGTTCACTCTCACCACTCTCATCTGCATCAATTCCAGGTGCAGCAGGCAGCTGTTCTCAGTGAAAATTTCTAAAAACAGGCTGCATACTAACTGTCCACCATCAAATGACGGATACAGTTAGCATTTAGCTGCAAAAGAGTAAGAAACGTTGTGGCGTAGAAGTGAATATTGTACTTACATTCATTAGTTGGCCATAAACACAGCTCCAAATGAATGATAATGTTGCTCCAAATCTAATGGGTGCATAATTAACAAATTCAGCATTTCAAATGTATAATGTGTTATTATGTCAATAATACAGCTTACAGCTTGTTGTGGCCCCAAAAGCAGTTCATGCAGGTTTAAAAGAATCTTTATAGAATGACAAAACGTTTCAGCATAGAAAATCAACAGAGAATTTGAATAGATGAAAATAGAAATGTCTTTCCAAAAACACAAACGATTACTCCACAAAAGTTCTTCTATATGGCATTCATTTATTGGATTACTTCTTCATTGTGTTTTGGGAGTGATTATAGTGATCAGTGATCATAGTGAATCATGAATCCAGTAATGCAGAGAATATATGCAGGCTATTATGGAATTCAATGGTACTATCCACACAAAACCCATGTGATGCATATCAGCTCCGGCCTATATAGTGTGAGATATGGAGAAGCTATCTTTTAACATGTGCACAACACAATTTAAAGTTAAAAATTGTTCTTATGAATCCTCTATAAATGCCATCAGTGTCACATTACAAGGAGGGTTCAGGTAGAAAGATAAGTGTATGCTAAGTGTTTATTAGTTCTACAAGGGCCCTTTATGTTCTGAAATTGCATCCCAGCTATTTCTGGAAATCAGCAGATCTTAGGTGAGAGTTAATCTTCATTGATTTTAACAGTTATTTAATGACAACACATGCTTGAGAAAATGTTTTATTTTCTGTTATGGTAAATTCACTCCTTTTTTTGTTTGCGTTTTTCATATAGCCTATTATACAGTATGAGCTCCACAAAGAGTTTGGTGAGTTTAAAAAAAAAGATATCACTTCTAATGTCTACAGATTTATAAGTAAGCATGGCTGCAACAGACAAGTGTGTACAATAACATAACATACTCATTACATTTTACAATTGCTTAGATACCACACAGCACTGTCTTTTAAAGCTGACATCAGAGTCTAAAATTGGGTTTTGAGAGGAGTTTTGATGCTACACTGCAGCATGCAAAATGCTGCAACATGTTGGTGAATTTTTGGATATTGATTTAGGTTTTTACATTCACTTCTTTTATTAAAATGCATGTTTCAGTCCATCATTCTGGGAGAAAAGCAACATTCTGAATTGATTTAACCTTTCAACTAAATAAAGTAGCAAAAAATATGCATTATGAGCATTAAAAATAATGGCATGATGTTTTCAGTAAGTAAAAATGAGGAATAAAGAGGATGTATTCTGTATTGTAGCTTCTTCAGTACAGTATTATTCTGTGTTCTTCACTGCATGTGATATTTTTCTCTCGTTAATATCATTTTTATTTAATGATATGAATAAATGCCATGTAATGGCCACTGATTGGTCATATAGCAAAAGGCAGTGAACCATAAAATGAAATGCTTAGCAAGGGATGACAACTGACGCAGTAACCTTTCTTGAAAACCAGCTAAAGTGTCATCCATTGCATCAAGGTACGTGATAAAAGCAACACATTACTGTATATGCGAGCATTCACACTACCAGCTACATTATACTAAGGCACAGTGTTAAGCTATAGTACAAAGGAGAGTTAGTTTCTATAAAGCATGCTTGGTTTCAACTACAGTTTAATCTTTTGGCCCCTGTAAAATTGTTAAAAAATATACAGAACAATAGCAGTTGTTCATGCTACAACCCATTAAACATGTCTGCATTTCTGTAACTAACTGCAGCTAAGTATTGTCATTATCTTTTGATTATTTTAAGGAAATAGTTTCTTTAAATGAATCATCCTTTTTTTTTCATTGATTTTTCATGGATCCAACAAATGTTATTAATGCTAGGCCCACAAGACATACTGTATACAGTAGCCAATGAATTTATGTTGATTTTTTTTTTTAACACCCCTAATTCAAGTCATTGAATGAAATGTTTCATAATCAGCAGAATTATGTTTATGTTTCTTTCACTTTTTCATCATAAGTGCCACTGCCCTTGTAAGCTCCCACATAGCCACTGCTGTCTGGGATTTCTTCGCGCCCAACCTTTCCTTTTCCTTTGCCTGACTCGTCAAACCGCTCCTTGTGCGCTCCAGTGTACTTGGTGGTATCAGTCAATCGGTCCACTGCTGCTGCCTTTGCCACTTTCTAAAAACAATATAAGATTAAAAATGTTACCCCTTTGTTTATTCAGGTACATTCAAATACACAAACACACATGGACATGCACTATTTATCCATCTGCTTACTTTACTTTCTCCTCAACTCGCAACTATTTAATTTTTCCAGCACAAATTATCCCAGTAAAATAACAGATTTTTTTAACGAATGTCAGATTAAAGCCACAGTTTATTGCACTTAAAATGTCTTTGGCTTCACCCAGTAGTATAATCAAGAATGACACTGGCAGACAATAATGCACAATATTATTTTGGCCATAGCACAAAGACCGGAGTTTGCCAATAAAACATAAAATATGTGAACAAATTGTTATGAATCACTCAAAGAGAGATGGAAATCTTTTTAGGTTCTTAACCAACCTCAAACTCCCATAACCTTAACAAAAACTAAAAGGTCCAATATGTAATATATTTACTGTAATAAATCCAAAATTGACCCCAATGCGTCATCAGATATTAAGGACATATGCTAAGTTGAAAAACTATCTTTTCTGACAACAATGCTAATGCCAGTATTTTTCCTTTTGAAATTTCCGATCTGTGATGGAATTTCTGTTTGTGTTTTGGCCTGTGTGTTGTTACCAACTGCCCAGTTTGACAGCCAGGCCGGGTTGCCAGATATGCCTGTAAAAACATAAACCCAGTGGGCTACAGATGTAACATTAGTACAGCCATTAAAACAGCAAACAAACGAACGGGATCAACAGAGATAAATTCTACCCGACCTAAGAAAAACGGCATGTTGCGTGACCAGAGACGTAACAAACCCTGGGTAAATATTGGAGATGTATTTCAAAGATGAAGACAGCTTAGAGCCCAAAAAGACGCAGAGTTGGCTAATTTCCTCCTGAACAGGTAAGCATTACCTTCAGGGTAATTTATCACAGCTACAAGGGACGGGAATTTTATGTAATTTCAACATTTGTGTACTCACATTGAATTATATAGCTAGAGTACCCGAGTTGGTTACCCGCAAAAACAAATTGAGACACAGCCGACTGGTCCTGGCTAACGCCACCATGCTAACCCAGCTAACTGCTAACGTTACCAGAGGACCAGGCTAGTGGGCCACAGCTGTTTACAACGTGTAGCCGGTTCAGCGGAGGCAGTGTGTTTAGCGATCGTTGCCGTAATTCTAAGCCAATAAAGTGTGTTCAGTCAGGTGGAAAGGACAGCAAGGTAGTATTATTTTTAGCGGTTCCTACCGTAATTCTACGCTGAAAAAGTGTGTCTGTAAAGTTGGGTACAGATCTCCGCGTGAGCACGGGCTTCTTTGACTGTCAATATAGCCAGCATCTAACGTTAGCTACTCCGCTGTGCTGTGAAGTAATGTCTGTCTATGTGAGAAAAGCGTCTAGCAACATTGTTGTGGATGCTCCTTCAGCGTGCTTTAGAGGAGGGTCTGGCAAAGCGAGACTATGGATGCTGCAGTCTCAGCCTGGCAACCTCCGTCAACTTTGAGTCTGGGGAGGAGGGGGCGGAGGAGATGACTCTCTCCAGTATTTTGAATTTGTACTGCAGTAACTATTTTAAACACTAGCTGTCAGTATTACATATTGCACCTTTAAGTATTTTCTGGAGGTCAATCATGGCACTAAGTTGAGTGGAGAAAGTAAAGTAAGCTGTTGCATTGTTGGATGATGGTGCCCGAGGGTGGTTAAAGGTATGTTGAGTTTAGAACTGATGAAATACTCACAGTGACTCCGACATTGGTAGGCTCCTTACCAACAATGAGACTATAGAGCTGCTGAAGCGATTCCTCTTTGCTTTTGCCTTTAAAACGTTTGGGAGCCAACTCTGTCAGGGCCTGGTTGAACTGCTCAAATGTGATGACACGAGCTGACTTTGCCCTGAGGAAACACACAGTGTTGCCAGATCTTTTCTGGATCCAAATAATAATAACCAAAAATTGATTACTGACTCCATGGTATTGCACAGTTCATATTAGACATCTGCTTTTCTTGGCTGTTAGTTAAACTATGACCGGGTTGTTTCATTGTGAATGTTTCAGCTGTGAGCCTGAATGGAATCTTACTTTACTTTGCTGAAAACTATGTCCACATCTGTAGTGGTGACGTTCTTGCCGTCGATGATGTTGCAGTCCTTGCAAAGCTTAGCAAAGTTCTTGCCGTTCATCTCCTTCCCTTTGGCCTTAGTGTCTCCATGGACTGCAAACTTCTGGAAGGAGGACTCTACCTCTCCTATAGACACTGAGCCCTCAGCCATACTGACAGATACACATACAGTATACATACATTATCAAACATAACATACCAGGTTAGTCACACAAGGTTGCATTGTCCTAACCCTTTCAAAAAGTGACGCCTCCTTACTTTCTTTGATGTTCATTTACTTTCTATTCTTGTGAGGGATTTTTGGGGATTTTGAAGAACACACATTCATAATGACTCTATTAGCTGATTGGTGGTCAGCTTGCCAAGAAATGGCTGCCATCATGGTCAGTCTAAGACTCTAAGTGAACGTTTACTCTCTCTCTTACACACTTTCACATCCATCATTATGTCCGAGCTGCTCTCAGGCCAATTTAATTCAATCAGCTCAATTTCCAAATGACTTCTCTGCAGTTCAATGTTCAGTGAACGAACAAACATGCTCCTTCTTTCTTCTCCTCTTCTACTCAAACACACACACACACACACACACACACACACACACAAGCAAACACACACCAACACATACTTGTCCATAACCTGTTAATTGCTGTTTTCTGAAAAACCGTAAGAATATACATTCACAAAAGTTGGGTTATAAACAGTGATATTATTGTAATTAACAAGTGTAAGTAGAAATGAAAAAAAGAAAACAACAATTATTCCATAATTATTGTTGTTGTTTTTACATAGAGAAAATGCATCTAAATGCACTTTTCATGAATGCTCAAAGTAGCAGCTTGTATTAAACTTTACATTCCTTTGGCGGAAACTTTATTGGTGGGCAGGTGGATAAAAATTCAACAGCCGAGAACCGTTTCAGGCATTACACCATAAAAAACAAATTGCATAAAATCATGTTCATAAATGTCCCTGGAGATCCAATGTTGCAATTCGGCATTCATAGATGTACTTTTGGGAATGACATAAAATCTTATTAGAAAATCTAATATTAAAATATACCTTTTAGAGCTAAAAATGTCAACATAAATATTAAAATAATTTTTCACTACTGTGGCATGAAATAAGACATCCAGTTATGGCAGCTGTTTATCTGGTCCTACAGTAAGACTTGTTTGCTGCTGCTGTTCACATTGCCCCTTTCTTGTACTATATGCGGTGATGCTGAAAAAGAGAGAGTAATGTGTACCTGCTGCCGTAAATGGAAAGATGCTGTGTAATATTCAGGAAAATCCTGATTCGCGTAGAGCTGCTTGACCTCTTTGTTTTCGTCTTCCTCCTCCTTTTTCTTCTTCTTCTTTCTCCTCTGCCTTTCCTCCTTCCTGCCACTCCCAGACTTTCTCACAATGACGACAGATATGGAGAGATGCAGAGAGGCAGGAGGAGAGAGGGAAGGGGGAGGGAGGAGGGAGAGAGTACCGACCAGCACATTCAATGACATCATGGGCACTCAGCTTCTCTTGTGTCTATTCACTCTCATAAGCTCCTCGCCTCTCTACACAGACTTGCCTCTGAGGAAAGATTTATCACGGTGTGTTTATTTCAATTCATTAGTCTATTCATTTGTGTTCTGATATTTCTTCTGTAATCCATGTTTTGATGCAGGTCCTGCATGTACATCAATAAAGATTAGTATTATCTCCATTCTCCCCTCTATAACAATAAACTCAGAGCTATCTGCTGTGCCCGCTCTCCATTGCTCTCCCACCCTCTCCCACTCTCTTGGTGTCTTTTGTCTCTCTTTCTGTCATTGTCACAAGAGCCCTCTTGTCTGGGTAAAGATAAGAGAGCGGCCCTTCAAAAAGGACAAAGAGTACTGACAGCTTAAAGTTGACACATTACAGGAAAGATTATCCCATCTCACAGTTTCATATCAGTCAGCTGAATATCAGGCCAGGAAGACTGAGCAGGCCTCTTTACACACTGATGAGATGAGATTGGGATCATTTTTGTAGATAATCAAGTACATGCCACACCTGCACTATAGTGCTCAACCAATACTCTAACTGCTGGGATTTAGTACAATACCTACTATCATACTATAGTCAACTGTTACAATACACATTATTCTGGCATTATTTCCATATACATACAATTTCACTTTGATTCAACCCTACCCAATATATACACTATAATATATACTATTCACACTACGTGTCGAAAGTAAGTAACACTGGGTGTTTATTTTTTTCTTTTGCAGTAACGCCCCGATCACATTCACACAGTTACACATTCATACTGGGGCATTGAGCCAGTGTAAATAAAGCGCAGACTCTAAATTAATATTCATGACACCAATTAATAACTACAGTATCTCCAAAGCCATTTATATTTGAATTGCCACTGATTGCCATGCACATTTGTGACATCAATGTCCCAATCAGGCATTTTTGCCCACATACTGTAACGAGGCATGCTATATAATAGGCTTAAGTTATATATGTATAGGTATACATAATTTTAAAGTTTGAAGTAGATAAAAGTCAGGTGAGTTTCCCTTCTTGAAATTATAGATTTGTTATTCCTGGGTTTACCAATTATTGATAAACATTGTGCAGTAAAAGCATTTAACAAATACCTTAAACTGAGATGTTGTTGTGTAGTGTTAGTCTGTGTATTAGACAATCAATAAATTGTAATATTTCAGTACACATTTTCGAATAATAGATTATTCCTTTAAATAAAGCTAAAACTGTATATTATTTGGTACTGCACTGGTTTTACCTTTGAGATATTTCTACTATTGTAGACATGATTATAGAATATTAGCAGTTAAGGTTATATTTGTCAACATTGCAAAAGAAGCTGTGTGCAGTCAATTGGAATATCACTGACGCATAGAAGGTTAAGCTTGCTAGAGGTCACCCCCCTGTGAGGTTAAGATAAAAGTTTAAGGGAGAGGATGTTACAGTTAAAGTTTACCATGATGACTGTGTGTTTATGTGTGAGAGGTTTTATGGCAGGAAATAGTCAAGTAGGGATGTGTGTTTAGACGCCTGGTAAAAAAGGTCACGATGAGGAGGAGACGTGTTTCTGTCAACCCCCATTCAGAGAATGAACAGACTTCTGCCATCCTGGGGTGCATGAAGCATCCCCCACATGCTGAGGACACAGAGGAAGGACTACACCCAGAGAGAATAAAAAGGAGTGGAACTTTGTAACATTCAGCATAGCTGGGAGGCACGAGGAGGTGTCAGCTGTATAGTCCGCATGTAGGCCTGCATGCGTTTGTAAATACTTAAAATACTGTTCAGTAAAAATACTCTATTGTCTCAGTGATTCTTTAAGGTTTCTGGTCTTTTGAGTCATCAACGAATACGCTGGGGATTAGAATTTAGAGAGATTATTGGAGTCAGATTTTCTGGGCTTTGGGCCTTCCACTTTTTACAAAAAATCCCTTACACCTTGCATTCATTTTCAGGTTTTCATTGTGCTCCTGTGGGTACCCATATACTGAAACTGATGCTCTGTGTTTTGATCACAGGATAAACAGGAGAAGTTGTTTTGGCATCATACACCATCATGAAACTCCCATCTCAGTCAGTGATAGAAAGCTGAAGGGTGTGAAGGAAAGCGTCATCCCTTACCTTTGAAAAGACTAACTTGTAGGCTACAGCCAATTTCTCACCCATGATCCCACAAATGCTGGTTTTAGGGGAAAATTGAAGTAAAACAACAGCAGACAGTAAAGCTAATCCCTGAACAAATCACTGACTGGTTTCTGAGTCATGTGTGTTATGCTATTGACAAACACTGTGCTGACATTAGATGTTATGATGACCCTTGTTTTTTAAATATAGAAAAATATTAATTGTCAAGGGAATACATTTTTAAACATCAATACAAATAATGGAACATGTTGACCTTTAACTGAGATGTCCTGGGTAGCCTCTTTTGACAACTTGACCTCACTGTGTGAGTTTACCTGAAAGTCCTGCTTGTCAAGCAGATTCCATCATGGTTCTAGGCCTCAGTGCTTTCACTCAAATGCTGGGAAAAAGGGTTCAATGGGAAGACGTCAGCATGTGTTTACAGTATAAACAAAGGCTTCCCTTTAAATATCACCAGAGAACAGCGTTGTCTCTGGTTTGAAAAGGAGTTGTAGGATCACAGAAGCCTGTGTTTAGACAGACCTTGACTTACCATCACTTGGCAGACTTTGGCATACTTAAATTAATTGGAGTTTCACTCAGGACACAAATTGACTATTTGTCCCATATTTGTCTCATCCAACATCATCATGGCTGATTCTAATTTGCTTTTACCACCAGATGATTACTGTTCACTGTGTGTGGACACATTGAGAGACCCGGTCACCATCCCCTGTGGTGACACCTACTGCCTGGAGTGCATCAAGATCTACTGGGACCAGGTCGACCACACGGGTGTGTATAGCTGCCCACAGTGCCGCGCAACCTTCACACCACGGCCAAAGCTGAGACGCAATCTGCCCGACGTGAAACACGAGCAACGGCGCCAGCCCCCGGAGCTCACTCCTTTTCCCTACATGCACCGTGAATCATTTTGCGATTTCTGCATCGGCCATCGCAAAAAGGCTGTTAAGTCATGCCTCATGTGCCTGGCCTACTACTGCGAAACACACGTCAAGCCACATTATGAGTCGTCCACCTTTAAGAGACACAAGCTGGTGGATGAGACGGGCCACCTGGATAGGAAGATCTGTCACCAGCATGAGAAAGGCCTGGAGCTGTTCTGTCGCTCTGACCAGATGTGCATCTGTGTGCTGTGCACTGTCAGAGAGCATCGCGGCCACAAAATAACTTCAGCAGAAGAAGAACGCATTGAAAAACAAGTGAGTCTGAATTGGTTGTGAATCAATCAATATGTGTCATATTGAGAACTGCTAAACTGTGTTTCGTTGTTGAAAACAACAATAAAGATCTATTCTATTCTATTCTATTTCATGACTATGGGATTTTGGAGGCGAGAACAACTCTCTCCCACCGAAGCTACATCCAAAATGATCAAAAATGCCGCAGATAAAATGTATGTCTTGTTCTCTGTGGTTGACAAAAGCCTGTCTCCGTATTGTCATGTTTTTTCAATAGAAAGTCCTAGTGGTCACCCAGACTGAAGTCCAGTACATCATTCAGGAGAGGATGAAGGAGCTGCAGGAGCTTAAACATAATGTGGATGTTCTCAAAGTAAGATCAGACTAATCAAACGTAAAAAATGGTGCCTATACATTTTAAGATGCAATCTGACATTGTGTATTTGGGAGGAGATACAATATGACCTGAGATATGCAAAAAACTCACAACCCACCCTGCTAAAACCTCTTCCCTTTTAGAGTGGTGCTCAGCGAGCACAGGCAGAAAGTGATAAGACATTCCACGAAATGCTACAGGCGGTGGAGCGCTGGAAGGCTGAAATCCATCAGATGATAATGGCCAACATGCAGGCAGCGATGTCGCAGGCTGAGGGCTACGTGGACCGCCTGCAGCAGGAGATCCTGGAGCTACAGCGCAGAGATGCAGAGCTACGGCAGATCCTCGAAACAGAGGACAACATTCACTTTCTGCAGGTGCTTCAGAGCTGCAAAAAATGTTAGGATTCATGTCATAATACATGTCATGAAATATTGCATTGATGAAATACTAAATTTACTTCATAATTGGTGTACTCTCATTGCTGTTCAGGACAGTTTTCAGTAAACTTTTTCATTCAACTGTGGGCAGAGATGTTTACACATTAGACATTAGAGTCTGTGAGTTGCATACACTCTTAAAGCTATATTTTCATATTTAGACAAGACAAGTCACTTACACATACACATTGTATCCAGCATTAAAAAATACTGCTTAGCTTAGGTTCCTCAAATACAGGATCAATGCTTTTGTCCTGGTTTCTTCGATTAAAAGAGGGGCCGCAAGATCAGGATGAGTGCTACTCACTTTTCATTGTGTGTTTCTGACTTGTTGATTATTGTGCTTATTTCTGGTTGAATAGAATTTCCCGAGCCTGTGCATTGCTCCTGAAGCCATGGTGCCTAAAGTGCTAATCAACCCTCAGTTCTCCTTTGGAGAGATAAGCAAGACGGCCACAGAGATGAAGGAACATCTGGACAATATCTGTAAGAAGGAATTGAGCGAAATCTCCAAGAGAGGTTTGTGTATAGTAGATGATTTTGATTTATCTTAAGTAAGTGGTCCAGGCTATAGGCTAACGTATTGCTGTATCATGTTCACAGTCAGTGAAACCCCTGTGTACATACTTTTGCCAAGAAATGGAGACGAAAGACTCAAAGGTAAGTGTCTGTTTACTGAAATATGTACAGTAGATTATATATATTATTTATTTTTGGACAAAGAAAAAAGAAGATGTAGATAGAAAGTGTTTCAAAGCTCTTTCATTTGATTTATGAAATTATGTAATTCATCTCAGAGTTTTTCAAAAATAAATGATAAGATCAAATAGTATCACAAAATAATATGTCCATATTTTCATATCCACACAGTTCCTTCCAGAGTTGATTTTCAGGAGCCAAAATCCAGGACAGACTTCTTAAGATGTGAGCAAAGTGTTTGTAGTTCAGGTTGTTCAATTTGTGTATCACTGTTGTGTAGCAATATGCTTTTATATTTATTATATTTAACCTACTGAGACCCAGCCCAGTATTCTCAGGTATTTAGTTTTTCTGGGTAAAAAAATAGACAGAGTGAGGGAAAGTGAATGAATAACTAAACCTAAACTAAATGACAAGTTTATTTCTTGATCAATGAGGTGCTCCATATCTAAACATACATAATTGGGAAATGTGCATTGTGGCTGTCTTTGCTCAGACTCCTGCAAGATGTCCTTCGATCCAAACACAGTCTATAAAGAGCTGGTCCTGTCGGGTGGGAACCAGAGGGTCACACGTAAGAAAACAGTCCAGTTTTACCCAGATCATCCAGAACGCTTTGATGGCTTCTCCCAGGTGCTGTGCAAGGAGCCTCTGACTGGTTTCAGATTTTACTGGGAGGCAGAGTGGAGTGGGGAGTTTTCCATCGGGGTGGCCTACAAGAGCATCAGTCGCAAAGGGAAGAATTCGCACAGCCTGCTGGGCTACAATGACAAGTCTTGGAGTCTCCTCTGCTCAGACTCCGGCTACTCTGCCTGGCACAATAAAGTAGAACGGGACCTTCCTGAAGCTCCCAGGGCCACAAGAATTGGTGTGTACCTGGATTATGCAGGCAACACTGTGGCATATTACTCAATATCAGAGACTATGGAGCTTATCCACAGATTCAAAGCTCAGTTCAGTGAGCCTTTGTATGCTGGCTTTGGTGTGGGCTCCTCTGTTACCCTCTGCCAGCTGAAGCAGAATCCCACGCCTTAAGATTTATTGTAAAAGTTAAAGAAGGTACTGTTAAATACTGACTGAACAATGTAAAGTTATTGTCTGCAAAAATGAATTTAAAGCCCTCTCTTGCACAGATGTCCATGTCCCTGTATTATATAATGATTATGTCTCACTAAATGTTATTTCATGGCTATTATTTAGGATAACAATGTGTGTATTTCATGCACGTTCCTGTTTGGTGAAATATATGTTAATTTACAGTAATGCAGACACTGCAAGTAACAATGCAAACCTCTACAGCTCATGACAGAAGGCCTATATTCAACGGGTGTATTCAAGAATAAGAACTTATCAATAGCATAGAAGAGCATGTGTGTGTGTGTGTGTGTGTGTGTGTGTGTGTGTGTGTGTGTGTGTGTGTGTGTGTGAACAATTTTAAGAATTAAGGTGTAAAGCACTTCATAATAAAGAAACTACATATATTAAGTGTTATATATTATAATATATTGATTCCTATTTAGACAAATATTCTAAATCATGTAATTCATTAGGATCATTTTAACTAATGCTTGTGCACATAATTTAACTGTTTAGTGACTAATTCTTTTATTTAGTCATTTTTGTGATCGTAGCCTTTAGGATGAAGGCCTTAATGACATCTTGTAGCAATATTAAAAATACACAAATATCTGCTTATAGACAATTACATTTACTGTACAATTTCCCCACTCTAATAGGTGGGACAAAACCTGTCATGACAAATACACATATATTTACAGAGGAAAGAGTATAAAAAACTGTCAGGATCCTGCTGTGGCTGCCTTTGTGCCACTCTTGTGGCCATTTTGTATTTTGTGTTGTGTTTTGTGCTTGTTGCTGTTTTCCATGTGCTCTGTGGTTACCTGTCGGTCATGTGTCTTTGTCTCCGCCCATCCCCTTATATGGTCTGCACATCCTGTCTTGTTAGCTTCCCTCCGGTTCTGCTCTAACCTGTTCCCAATTGTCTCGTTAGTTTCCCTCCGTTTCTGCTCTGTGTATTTCTACATCCCTCTGTGCCTTTGTCTCTTGTCGGTTCGTCTCTCTGTTTGTTCCTGTGAGAGTCCTGTTCATTTGTAGGTTTGTATTTGTAAGTTGTGGAGTCTAAATAAAGTGTGTTTGTTCTGCATATCTGCCTGAAAGAGTTTTGCATTTGGGTCCTCCTGCTTAAACTGTGACAAAACAGAGTATGGTTTTGTTCCCATCAAGGATGCAACAATTGCCATTGGGAGCTGAGACACAGTTGTATACACCAGCTTAATGATATTTAAAACCCTTTTATTCATGCTATTACCCCTGTGTTGGTCCCTCTGCCCCTCCCCTGGTGCAGGTCGTTTCAGCAATCTGAGAACTGAGAAGCGGCAGAAAATCATCAAAAGCAACAAGAACTGATACAAAACTGCTATCGTTAAGAAAAACTCTCTTTGTAAATTCAAAGACACACCAACAATGGACGATGTAATTGCTTTCAGCCAAGAAACACAACAACAGGCCACCTTGTACCTCAAAGGTTTACATTTGAGGAATATCACAAGACAGACAGTTGCAAGGTATTGTTCCAGGCAGATGTAGCTCTGCACCTGGAGAAGCATAAAAAGGAACATTAAACTTAAGAACTGAAAGTTTTCTGAAGAGAGAAAGTGATAGGGAGTGATCCAGGAGATACAAAATGCTCGAGAAACAGAGAAGGGTACCATCCATAATCTGGTTGAGAGTGATAAAATCAGAAGTATCTTTTGTTGTCGTCCCCTAACTACAGCATAAGCCACAGGACGTAGGCATTGGTGGGGAGACCAAAGAGAAGGTTTGCTGTGTATGCAACCATTGCCAAAATGTCTCTCACGGTCTTCATGGTGTTTTCTTCAGGCGACATCCATGGTGGAGTTATGCCTGTATGGTTTATAATGCAAACGTTCATTTTTATCCTGATAATAGACACAGAAATCAACACATATTCTTGTTATGGATGTATAACAGTAATGCACAGACTGTCAATCTCATTCTGTAAATGTTGAAGTCACAATTTGTCAATAAATAACACAAGCAATGGTGCACACAAATACTATGTAATGTAAAACACAAACATGATTAATAGTCTTATTTTTTTCTCTTAAATTACAGTATCACAAGTCCACAATTTGTTCATTTGTAAGAGAATATTCATTCTGCACCATGCATCATGTATTTTCTTATTTTAAGAATCTGAAATAAAATACTGTGGACTTTTTGTTTCTTTTTAAGTTTCTTCGTTTTTTATTACTGACCATGTCGTTATTTATGTCCAAAAGTAATGTTAAATAAACTTTTTTTTACTAATTAAAACTATATATACCATGTAAAAAGTAACAGCATAAAATACAATTTTCCTACCAGCAGTTTGCGAGTCCTCAGCCACTTCTGTGAGGCTACAGCGGCTACAGCACCTGGTTGAGTGCATATTCTTTAAATATTCATACAATAAACAGAACAGACATGGACACCATTGCACCCTCAACACTCTTCATGACATTCAACCAGCTGCACCAACAATTTAAACTACCCAACAAGTTGGAAAGCAGTATCAAGATCTTCATCTAAAATGTCATTAATTGTAAAAGTCTCAATATTAAGAAATCAATTTCTCGTATGTATAAGAACCTTTGTACTGTACTACAAACACATTGCCAAACCAACCAATAAATGGACACTTGACACAGCATTCATCACATCAGTAAATGTCAAAGCCCAGCTGGCTTAGGTCTAGCTTGTTGGAGATAGGACTTCAAGGTCACATAATGTTATCTTTCATATCACATTTTAAATGTAATTATTACCTTTATAACATGCTATCGTTGTGCTATTTGAACTTATCTGGAACTTTCACAGCAACTTACAGGGAAATTAGATTAAATTCTAAACTCACATGATTTGCAAGAGAAATTATCCAAAGGTTTGACGCTGCTTTACATGTTTGTAACAGACAAGAAGCACGGCCTTGGCCCTTTATGCAAACTACTATAATGAACACATTTAGTACAATAGTACTAGTGTATATCACAACAAGCATAACTGTTGTGGAAAGTAAACACTGTAGATGAAAGAACATCAGCTTACATGTCATTTCTATGGCAGCAATGCACATGTTAAATGGACTACAAATATATAGAGATTGAGGTCAGAATACACATCTATTCTATTCTACCCTCTACTGTATGAATGTGCTGCAGTGTAACACTTCATGCAAACATACCGAATGTAAAAACAAAAGTATCAAACATGCCCCTGTAGAGGTTTCTCCAAACAAACGTAATGTTTGCATTTATTACTAACCAAAATTACAATTTACATATCCCTCTCCAGTCGCGACATGGAACCACGAACATTAGATGTTTTGTTTAATATCTCCATATCAATACAGTGTAGACTTACTTTTTTTTTAGTTTAGAAGCAGAGAAAAGCGCAGAGATGGGGACTCGAGTCTGAGACTCGGACTCGAGTTGCACTTAAGTCGCACAGGGAACAGGCACATTGTATCTTTATAGTTTTATCCATATGATGTGACAGACTTAGGTTAATATTTCACCAGGTCCGAGGGCTAGAGGGATGTGTTAAGTAGCAGTTACACAGACAAACATTTATTCTTTGGTGCAGATACCAAAATGTTGAAAAATACAGTTATGAAATTGAAACAGAGTACTTAATTTGTGTTTCTTCAGATTGCATTGCAGTAGACGCTATAAAGTTATCCTACAAGAGATTTTGGTAGCTACAGGACATGCTTTGAATTCGTAAGATTTACAGTGTTAGGGACCAATCAGATTGTCAGAGACTTGAGACTTGACTAGGACTCGTGGCAATAGACTTGAGACTTGACTTAAAAGCGCTGTTTCATCGAGGTCCTCTGACAATTGTAGCCCATCCAGAAGCTTTTTAATCCATCATGGAATTACAGTGTCTTTGCAACATATATAAATTATTTTAAATAAAAAAAATGGACTTGCACGTATGTTTTGTTTACTTCACGACCTTTGGACCGATTGTCTCACCGTAGCTGAATAGCTGAGAGCTTGTCCTTTCCAGAGACCTCTTCTGGAACCTCTTCTCGTCTTCATAGCCCTTCCAGGAGACTAGGCACGCGGTTCCTTTTTTTTATTTTTATTTTTTCAACTTCATTTATTTCTTGAAAATATAGTTTACAGATATTCAGTCATCACAGTTTGTAACTATGCACGCAGTTCCAGAGCGATAAATCCACGATTGAACAGTTATTTTTTGTGTTTTGTGCCAAACAGCGATCTATTTTTTGTTAGCCGGCAGCCGTCTCTGATTTGGGCAAATTACCATGACTTTGACTAACAGCTTTGTTGACCAATCACATGAAGTAATGTGCTCAAAGAGTTTGCTCAGCAAATAGATAATCCTTATAGGAGGGCTTTATATACTAGGGCTGTGTGTGTGTGTGTGTGTGTGTGGGGGAAAATACAGAGGGTGGGTGAGCTGGCAGAAAGAAGCCTGGAGGCTGAAACGAGTGTGATTTGGCTTACTGATGTCAAATAGCAGACAGATAATACATTGAAGATGACACAACTAACTTTTTGGATAAAAGCATATGGACTTTTATGGCCAAAAACCTAAATAGTTTTATATTTTTCTTAGTTACAGAGCTGTTTCCATTGATTGCCAACACCTAGAAGAATACTTTTCAAAAGCCAAAATGAATAGCCATTATTGTTCTCTGTTTGACTTTAATACATTTCTGTGAGATTTAATTTCTGTTTATTCTTTTCTTTTGTCTTCATAGTCATTTAACAACATCCCTGCAGCATGCATATGCTGATAGCCCAGGTTCTCCTGAAAGAAATGATGTCTAAAACTTGATTGTGTGTAACAGGGTTGAGGTTAAACAAGCATTATTACACAAGGAGACCAGGTGAACAAAAGATGTAAAAAAATAAATAAATAAAAATAAAAAGTTATTTCGTTCGAACATCCATAAGCAGCACAACAGTCTGGCATTTTTATTGCTGATCCTGTGCCACTGAACTCTATCTATCAATCTGTGCTCGATTGCTCTTGCTTCATTCTTCAACTAACTTGAATCTGAGTTGAGAGAACTGAATGTGAAGATATAGAGTTGAATTTTCAGTGAGGATAAAATTTTATTGGACTTCAGGTCCAAACGAATAAATTCAATTTCAAATTATACTATTCAGATTCAGTTTTTCAATGCCATAATTCAAATTAAACAATAACATTTCAAATGATGTGATTCAAATTCAGTTTTTCAATGCAATTATTCAAGTTTAGCAATTCAAATTCAAATATAAATGATTCAAATTCAGTTTCTGGTGCCACATATTTCAGCCCATACACATCCTAGTGAATCTGATGTATTCCATTTCTATGTTGTATGGGCTGTGCAAGAACACATATATTCTGTCTGTTTGACCTCTCATTAACAAACTCATAAAACTTTAAAGTTCAGATGGACTTAGAGAGTCTGATGTAGAGCATATGGAAATCCATTATGTTTAACGTGTTTTACACCTGAGGTCTCTAAAACCCTAAACATAAGTAATGTGTCTTTTTCTGTAGCAGACTTCATGAAATTAGGGGAAATAATATAGTATCAAACTGATAAAACAATGTTTGGTACGTTATTGAGTTGTTAAAGAGGCACTCTCCTTATATCCACGGCTCTTTGTTCCAGACTATACTCCTTCTTCATCTCAGTCTACTCCAAGGGGGGCGGAGATGGTAAGGGGATGTACCACAAGGTGCATCTAATGGGAAATGCAACTGAAACCCTCAGGTCAAAGGTTCTGATCAGAAAAACTGTCCTCAGCATGTGTTCAGGACTGCTGGTCAACTATATACACAGAGGAAACTGCGGACAGACAGATCACAAGTCCTCCCACATATGTGCACATTCACACGTCTTAACTATGTGGGTGGACTGCGTGTATGTTTTAAAGCATGAGCTTGTAAATGAGTATATTATTTTAATGAATCTTTTAAGTTTCTGTGTGCTTTAGAGCTAGGTCAGACAGGTGTTGTCTTTAATTTTCTGTCTTTTGTCTCTCACTAATAGAGGAAAAAAAATGATTTCATGTTTCAGGAAAAAGTGAAGCGTATGCATAATTGTATAATTCTGGGTTCACAGTCTGACAATAATGAGGAAAGCATAAAAATAACCATGAAATAAGTTAATTGATGCTAACTTGCTTTCAGACATACGAATGTTATATAGAGAGTTATAAACAGTATAGTGTCAAATGGGGACACAGTTAACAGATTTATTCTACGACGTTACTCTTTCAGTAAACAAGATTGTAATCGTCTGTTTAAATCATTTGAATTTCAGTGAACGTTTGACTCTGTTGACTTCACCTTACACTGCTTAAATCAGGGATGGAAGAGATCAGCCGGTTACTAGGGACTCTTAACATTTTCCATTTCTTCTTTTGATAGATTCTGTCACCTCCCTTCCCAAAACTGAAAGCACATTTACTACTTCCCACACTTTCTTTGATCAGGTTTAGAATCACAAACACAGAATGTCAAGTGAAAAAATAAGACTACAAAAACTTACACTTCATGCACCAACACTGGTTACTTACTGTGATACATTTGCATGAGCTCTGGTCTATCACTATCTCTAGTCTGTCACCAGCTTTAGGCCTTTCTAAAAACAGATGGGAGCTCTACACATTCAAATCATTGTACTTATTAGAGTGTCTATTAATTATTATGCATGCAAAAAAAGACAAGACAATTCACAATTTATGAAACAAGGTTATTGTATTACATTTTAGAGGATTTTACAATTCTTTAATGCATTGAATTTATCTAAGTGCAGATGACAAGGAAAATACAGTACAACACAGAACGCAGCTACACAGGGATCTACAACTTCACATCTGACTTTTTGGCTTTTAAAATGTTAGTCATGCAAATATTTAAATAATGGCTTTTCCTATGTGTATATTAAGATGCTAGCACAATGACAGTCATATTTTATTTAAATTATATCCACATGCATTTTGAAAATTATGTGAAATCACCATTCTGGTGCAGCCTAATATGTTTTGTAAACATCACATTGTGTGTGAGACTGCTTATTTCAGAAAAGTGCACAATTCAAATTTGAAATCGATTTTCCTACACTTTTCAGTTTATAGACCACCGCACATGGAAGCCTCTTCTGGCCAGATCTCCTCTCAATCTTTATGACTTTAAAGACCTCATAAGGAGGAATCAGGGCTTCTCTCTCTGACTCTCCGAGCTTAGAGTACAGAGAGACGTCTGCTCCAGAGCATGTTAAAATCTTAAAGCATGATTTGTCTCCAAATCTTTCAGCGCTGGGGTACCAACCCATTGAGCTGGAGGTAAAAGAGCCAAAGCGAATCACCTTGTTGAGAACATCTTGGCTAAAGTAGCTGTTGACCCTGCGGTAGCCAGTGAGACATCTTTCCTCTTCAGGTTTGCGAGCGTTAAGAGTTTGGAGTGCGTCAGTCAGGAAAAAGTGAAGTGTGTGATATCTAAATGTGGTCTTATAATTAGATTTCTGTGTTCGAACTGCATTATTGAAATCAAAGTAGATGTTTGGCTTGTCAAGAGTATAAACATAAATAGCCATAATCTGTTCTTTTCCCAGAGATGTGGAAGGTTGATTTCCCTTTCTACGCTTCCATTTTTTGTTGTAGTATTGTTCTGCTAGGCTCCAGGCCAGGGTGAAATTTTTGTCCTGGTTTTTCTCGTTCGCGAGGTACTCCTTAACTCTGCACTCCATCTTGTATTTGCAACCAGTGTACATGTCATCAACCGCATTTGGAGCCAAATCCAGTGGAACTCGACTTTTTATCCAAAGTTCAGCAGAGTTCTATAAAATCATAGAAATGCAAATTTTACTAAGTGAAAAGTACAGGGCAGTCGCACTTAAAGCTGCCACCCAGCTTATACACTACCTTTGTGATTCCTATGGAGACTCCATATGTCATTAGCACTGCTGCCCAAACTGCCATCATTATCATCTTTCACCAGCATTAAAACCTGCACACAAAAATATCTCAGTCATTGAACACAAGTTTTGGGATTTAAATCATTCAGTTATCTTATTTGAATCTGAAGCCTCCTTAACCCTTCGGAGTCATGTTAATTTATTGAATGTAAAAATATTGATGTAAAACTTTGGCTAGGCTGAAATGGGCCTTGAAGTGGACTCCTTAATACCAGTTGTGAATGTAGATCAAACATTTATAGATGAGGATATCAAGGATAGGTCTCTAAAAATATTGACAATGTGTCATTTTGACGTGCAATTTCAGTTTTGTGTAATGTGATCATCTTGGATTATTATGTTTAAAACTGCAAAAACATAATTCATGCATGTCGGCGATTTGAACTTAATTCACTTCAATAAAGATAACTATACATGCTACTCTTGTTATGAGCATCAAGGCGTGGCGGTGCAAATTCAACTCATGTTTAGTACATGTTAACTCAAAGATTCGTAGGAAAAATATAAACATTGGAGGCCATTAATCGGCGCACAAAATCCTTGTATTCCATTCTGCAGTAAGCATCATATAGCCATGGTAAAAAGAAAACAAGGCAGTTTAATTAATTTTGGTTTTACTAGGAAATTGTGTAGCGATGACGTTAATAGCACGACTAATTCACCTGTTGCAAGCCCTGTTGGCACACCTCCCACCGGGGTGACAACGCAAGAAGAAGCTGAAGATATAATGTCCTCTCTGGCTGAAGATGATCCTAACCACTCTCGCTCCTCTCTCCCGTTAAATTGGAACAGGCAGCAGTGGAGAGACTGGAAGGGCCGATGGCTGTTTGTGGAGGATGGAAGCTTGGGATGCGTCGCTAAGGTCTAATTGAACGGAGGAATTATGGTATTCTTCGGTAGCCTGAGTAATTTATAGTTGTTCATGTGAAATCTCAAAAACAGCCGGATGCTTTGTGTATAGACTATTTGTGGCTGGCTGTTTGCCATTTGACCTATCTACTCCTGTCGATAAAGTATGATAAGGTAAATCCTGTAGTGCATACACTTGTAGCTGTTATGTATCTTTGTAAGGCATTGTAAGTCGCAAGCGCACGACCCCCCTCCGCGTGGAAAAAAAGTGGGCTCCCTGGAGGCCACGGTATAGTTCGAACACTGCACAGCAGTTAAGTTGACAACACATATGTGGGTTCACAAAATGACACCAAGTTTCCCTAACCGCAGACAAAAGTAAACGGAGCTCAAATCCACTCAGCACTCAGCCTTCTGTCTGTTCTGTTCCTCTTCTTGTCTTCTTCTTGTACACACATCAACCTAAAAGCTATTTCCTTTCATTCTACTTCTGGTACAAAATAGTTTCTAACATACAATCTCATTCCTAAACTATAATAAACTGTACTAAAAGTTAAAGCTAAACCAACTGTGCGTCCAAGTCTATTCATTCATACAAGTGTGACTTTCCTGGAACTTGTGACCAATGTCTCATGTCTACACACAACTCTTAACAATGAGCAACACAGTATAATATGAGCTTTAATTCTACTGAGAATAACACATCTAAATAATAGTAATATTTCTACATACCACAGTTCTGTTGTCACATGGTGTAGCTCTACTTTGGTAACTTGTGGGTTATCTGTTAAGATGAGCTCTTGCTTGTCTTACACCAGCTGCAGGCTATTCCAATCAGGGGTGCTACCTTCATGGGGACTACACAGTCAAGGCATTGCCTTTTAATTGTAATGAATGATATGGGTCTCTGCATCTGGGAATGTAGTTTTACCTAAGACCGTAGCCTAAGACACAAATACCTTGGAGTGTTTCAATTCAATGTAAGTAACTCTCAAATAACCATTGTAGGAACAGGTGTAATGCGTTTCTTTTATTTATTTGTACAGTAGTCCAGTATGTGATGGTACACATGGTAAAGGTACAGTGAAGTACAGAGGCAGTGCATGAGACAGGATAGTAGAGGGTACTATACTATTGAAATACATCTAGAGAGAGTCCATGTACTGTATGATGTGTTTATTAAAACTGCTCTGTTGGCCATATACAAAAAATAAAAATAGCACAAAGTCCACATACTTTGTGGAAAATTACACATTACACACAGGCCCGAAATACACACATGCACAAACCGGACCTATACATACATTAATGGAGAGATGGCAGAGCGAGGGGGCTGCCAATGAAGGTGCCCTGAACAGTTTGGGGTTTTGGTGCCATGATCAACATGTAACCTTCATTCAACCAAGACAAATCACAGTTCTCCAACGATTCAACAAATTATTCAAGTCACTGTACAGTACATGAAGCAATGTGGAGCAATACAAAATGCAATTCATCCTCAATCACTTATAACACCAAGATCACAAAAAGGCATAAACGCTGCTCTTCAGGAATACCTTCATATCTGCCTTCCTTTTTTGCCAGTGATAAGGTAACAGTGCTCAAAAGGACCTCTGCCCTCACTGTATATTAAACTTTAGGTTATGTGTTGTAATCTAGATTTGAACGTAGTTTCTGAGTGTTGGCTTATTCTAAATCTCCTTCCATTGATTTTTATTTTCCCTACTTTAGTAGTTTTTGTTTGACTATATTATATTCACTGCACATTACTCAATATAAGAAACTGTGTTAAATAATCCAATTTAATTACCTTTTTACTATTCCTTTTTAGGTTATATTTCAGAACCACACTTAACCACACTTTTTTTTTTTTTTTTTTCTTTTTAGATACTTTTCAATAAAGAGAAAAATACTTAGTTTTCTATGTTGGAAATTACTCTCCAGTCCTGATAGAAAATTGTCCCAATAAAACATAGTTTTAGGGTTTGAACAGCCAACTGAAATTTGTCAAGCTGCAAATTTAAACAATCAAGCTACGATTGGTCAAAAATCTTTTGGTTGGGATTTTTATATACTCCTACTGGTAACATTAGCTAAGTAACCACTAGATATGAGTGGTTGTTTTTTTGGCAAATTGTCTCATTTAAATGTCAATAATCAACAGAATAAGAATTTGTGAGTTGTTTGGCATTTATTGTGCACATTATGGCCTCTGACAACTAAGCTAACAAAGCTTTTTTTTGTTTCCTCATAGCTTTCAAAAACATAACTTGTGAATTATCTCTATGACAAACACCACAAGATAAAGTGTTCCATTAACACAACATCACCACTTTTTGCTCAATGGCTACCTCATATCACCAGAATAATCATCAGCACCAGCAGAGCACTCAGCACTGCAGCCACAAAATGCTTCTGCCTGCGTTTAACAAGGACTGAAGAAATTAAAATCAACAGTATTATGCATGCTAACATCATCCACACACTGCTTGTGGGCCAGTGTGTTAAAACGGCTTCAAAATATGTTTTCATTTGCCTTTGATTCAATTTACAATTTAAATCTCTCCTTGGTATTTTGGTGCTCTGTAGCTTGTAGACCACACTGCACCATGGGTCATTAGTCAGGACATGAGTGATTTTGAAGACCTCATAGGGAGGAATCAGCACCTGTCCCATTTGGTTTGTGGCAGAGTAATGTGTTATATCAGCACCAAAGCATGAGTAGATCTCAAAACAAGACACATTGCCATTCAAATCAAATGACTCCTTGCTTGAAGCTACCCAGGTGAAAGCACCAAAACGCACGTTTGTGTTGATGACATTGTGGTCAAACTGTTTCCGTGTCCTGTGATAGGTGGTTCTGCATGATGTCTGATTGTGACGCAGAACTTGAATGGCATCAGTCAGGTAGAAGTAGAAATAGTGGAACTTAAATCTGCCTGTGTTGTACTTGAGTTTCCCTGTTTTTACTGCTTGATTGAAATCTTGTTGGATATAGTTCAGCTTTGTGTACATGTACATAACTATAGCATGCTCTTCTTTCAGGTGCTTGTGCACAGGTTTCTTTGCACCACCTTCAGTTGAAGCCCAGGCAAAACTGAAGTTTCTGTTAAAGTTCCACTCAAACACGCCAAACAAGTCGATCACAGAGGCTGTTTCAGACCGGCAACCATCATACATGTCATCAATGGAATCTGTCGCCATATTCAGAGGTAAAACACCAGTCTTAGTTTTCTGCAGTGACAGATAAAAAACCGCTACAGTGAGCAAAATCAACAATTACAGAAGGTTTTGGACTATTCCCTGTAAATGTGTTGAAACAAGTAAACTTTGCATGATTTTGCATGTGAAAGAAAGAACCTTGATCCCACCTCAGTAGGTTTCTGAGGCCACCAGAGTAGTAGAAATGGGTCATGATACAAAAGGAGCGCCACTGCCAACAACACACAAAGGGTTGCACAGTTTCTCAGT
This sequence comes from Perca flavescens, assembly GCF_004354835.1. Classification (NCBI taxonomy): domain Eukaryota; kingdom Metazoa; phylum Chordata; class Actinopteri; order Perciformes; family Percidae; genus Perca; species Perca flavescens. The sequence continues at coordinate 18,194,386 of NC_041332.1, forward strand.
GACTTCAGCTCACACCCTGGTCCTTTGCCAAACTTCATATCTAAATGAAAAGAAAAATATATCTTATAATTAAAAATGGCTCTTAAAACCACTGAAAATATATATATTGTTACATGTTATGTTTCAACATCATGAATATGCATTCGACTTTGTTTAACTGTTGTATTTGCATGCACATTGACTCAGTTTGTATGTTTAAATCTACAAGTTAAAGTACGAGCCTAGTGGCTGACATGTAAGAGATAAACAATTAGGACCCACATAATATTTCCTCATAGAATTATCCATTAATAAACATCCTCATATTCTCCACTAACAATATATGACATCTGATTGTTTTTGGCTTACCTTTCCCCCATCAAGTGCTGTTAACAGCAGTAGGACATTCCTTTGAAAGAGTGTGGATGCATTGTTGTTTGCCAGCAAAGAAGTTCCGGCTCACAGGATTTACAGGTGGGACCACACAGCACAGACATTCTTCTACACCTTTGCTCAAAGGCTCCAGAGCTTATATGGTTCTCATCTTCCATGTGTTTGTCCATAGTGTTTGATGAGAAACCACTTAACAAAAAAAACAGTTTCTACATTTATATTTTGGCTACTTTTTCTTTTCCTAGTTTGCAACATATTCTCATGTTATGTGTACGTACGTATTTGTCAAGTGTAATTGAAACCTCTGTCATTTCACTGCTTGCATTGCCAGAAGGAGGTCCCACACGTTGTAACACTAGGAAATCCTGTTTGGCAGCTTGCTCAGGTTAAAACCAACAAAGGTGCAGAATGTTGTCTGGTTGCAAAACACTAAAAGCGCAGACTAAAACAGAGCTATCACTCTGAAAAAGGTTGACAGTCCACATAAAAGAACACTTCACCATAGTGCTGCTCAGGATGTGGTAAGTTAGAAAAACATTTCAAGACTTTTACTACTTACAAAATGTAATGTGCTTTCTTACCAGTGCAAATTGATACATATCAACTTTTTAAAATGTTGAAGATTGGAGTGAAAGGTCAATAGCTAAGCACCATATAACTTAAATATGCAGTGCCACATCTGTATATGTATTTAACAGGATGTACAGTAGAGCTTGATATGCTATGCTGGATTTTACAGCGATTCACAATCCCTTTAAGTAGGTTAAACTGTAAAGATTAAATGATACGATATATTTTGATGGACATTACATGCTACAGTATGGTGCTAAGTTTAAGTCACTCTGCAGGTTTTTGTTTATCTCTGCTAGTTGATGAGCCACAGCTGGTCAGGTAGATACAGAGTGACTCATTGTGCTATCATGATGGTCAAACGCCTGCAACAAAACTTTCCATTTGTGAGCATCCTAGTGATGAAATGTGGTGCATACATGAAGTGAGGCCCATTGTAAATGAATAGACAATGAAGGTACACAAACTTACATTATAGTTTACATTTTAAATGTATGCATAAGGTTACAGGTATCCTTCCCTACCAACACACACCTACAGTGTCCGACCTGTGCAAGTTCACGTTATGGATATATTATTGCCCTAAACCAGGCATTGTAGGGGTTTCCCTCCTTAATTCCAGGAAAGACAATATGAAAATTTTTTCACATGGAACTAAGATCTCAGTTCTTCTGGGTTAAACGACAGATTTCCTCTTTTCCAGATGCACTATGCCTACCTGGGACAGGCAAACATGTCAGAGAAAAACTGTATCTGCGTTTGCTGTTACTTCTCTTGTTGTTTTGGTGGGACTGCTGATGTTTGTTGTTATATATCTGACACTAAGCTGGCAGGATGTCATTGAAGAGGTATTTATAACACTTATTATTTCACACTATATATTCAACATTAAACAAAATCAATCCAGAGGACTAACCCATAAAATAAAAGGAGTTACTCTGATCACAAAGTCTTTTTTTATTTTTTAAGTATGCACCATTAAAGTAATTCCAAAGGCCATTAATTGTTAATGTTTTTTAAGGACTGCACAAATGAGGTTCCTGCTCGCAGTAGTACTGTTTATTTAGTGTATATCTCCATCTACTGGATACATACTGAACAACATGTTTCTTCTCATTTCAGCATTTAATGCAGGATCTGACATATGACCTGAGTGACGACATGTATGACGAATGCAGATCCAAAGCTACAGTTGTGACTGATAAAGCCTTGATGCAGAAATGGGACACCAGTACAAACTTTAGTCAACCTTGGAGCAACGCAGAGAAAAAAGCTAGAGATCCTGCACACAAGTACATGGAGAAACACCATTCGGTGGCCTTATACCTGTACACAAATATTATGCTGCAACCTGTCAAACAAGACATTGAGACTGCAGAAAGAAGTAGAAAACAACTAAAAAAGACATTTGAGCCCCTTCATTTTTTCCTTAGCGAAGCCATTCAGATTCTGAAGCACAGTCAAGTGACATGTCTTCAGACAAATTACAGAACAGAGACACTTTTACATCTCAACATCTCTAACAAACTGATTCGGTTCAACACCTTCACATTAGGTTCTGACGGGTCGAACTTTACAAGAAACGCTTCATGTTTTGAAGTATACACATGTTTCGGTGCTGACATAACACTTTATTCAGCCCTGAAACTAAACAGACAGGTGCTGATTCCTCCCTATGAGGTTTTCAAAGTCACAGACACAGAGACAAATTCACAGAGGTGTAAAGTCGTCCACAGGCTGAAAAGCAACATGAACTGCGTTTATGATAGAGAAAGCAATGCGTTGCATCCAATATCTGCATTGCCAGTGGATGGATTTTGGCTAATTTTTGCCATCACTTGTATGATTATTGTTTGTCTTTTGTTACCCTTTGTCATTGTGAAGGTGTTAGAAAACCATAAAAAAACTGCTGTTTACAGTGCCTCATCTTTGCGTGACAGCACTTACTACCCGCCAAGAGCTGTCTTTTAAAAGCAAGCTTTCATTTTAAATAAAGATGGTCCTGTGAGCTTCACACTTGGCAGCAATCCAATGCGGCCTGAAGGAAGCTGTTTTAAAACTTCATGCATTGAAAACAAGGAAGCTGTGGTTATAACATTTTTCCCCCTTAACATATTGCATTCTTGCATTGTATACATTTAGGAAACTTTCATAATTTTAATTATTATTATTATTATATAATATTTACAAATGGTATTCTTCCATATTCAGACTTACTTACTCCATAACGTCTGGTTCAAGGGTTCAAGCCTGTTGCAACTCCCCTAGCAGCAATATTGGATGCAGTTTGAGGAATGCAATAAATTAAAAAATATATAATTTTTACTGTTATCATAATAGAACATAATGTGCCCTGGAATGGAAAAAATATCAGCAAAGTCAAAACATATATGAGTATAGCACTAAATAATTTCAAAAAGCATTATTTCCCTTTTAACACCATTCAATGGTGAGACTTTTGTGTTTGTATGAAAACATCTTGCAACATTTTGTCAAATTTGGAGGCATCATAAAATGTAGTATTACAAGTAAGACCTTGCAACCACAATGTTATTCATTTTTATTCATTTATTTCACCTTTATTTATTCAGGCAAGTAATTAAGATGTTTTAATTTGCAATGGCGGCCTGACAAGTGGCAAAGCCACTTAGGGTAAAATAAGCATATTAGACCATTGTATTAATATCAATTCTTAAAAATATATATATATATATATATATATATATATATATATATATATATATATGGTATATTGTATGTTAAAATGTATGGTGGAAATGTCTTTATGAAAAGAAAACGCTAAATTCCTGCAGCAGGTGACAAGTCAAATATAAAAATATAATTAAATATAATGCAGCTTTCAAACATGTATCAACTTCTCTATTCCTGCTGAGTCAACATACATGTAGGAAAGATTTACTCTTTTGTCCTCTTTTGTGTCTTCTGTCTGGGGAAGTAACCTCTTTAAATGTGCCTGTTCAAATCAATGATAAATTAATGCATTTTAATTAATTAATAAACCCCTAGACTTTAATAGCTCAGATGTGTTTCAGCAAGTTTTCTGATCACTTTCAAAACTTTCTACACATACAAAACATATTCCACACATCTGTGTTTTCTGTGTTCTTTTTTTTAGAAAAGTTTTAACAAATTTGTGTGAAAAAGTGATGTGGATAAATGCTTTGATTTCAAAAAGTGGTTGGTAAATGTTCCCTGCATCCCCGGTGTAAATGACACCAATTGTTTGAATGCACAGATATGTAAGCACTAACTGTCATGTGGCCAGTGATGTAATTTCGTATGATATAGGAATTGTTGTAAGAATGCGTTGACCCACAAAACATCATGTAACAAGAATACTGGGCTTCCATGAGTGCTCACCCAACTTTTGGCACATTTTACTGTGTATTCATAACGGAGGAATGTTATTTCTAAGTTATTCTTTGTCACAATCATACACACACACACATTCTTCTCTGATATGTCACAATGACTTGTTGATTTGGTAGGACACGACTCGTTTAAAATGCCAAAAAGCTTATGGAGGGAGTGAAGAGGTGAAAGTATGCCAGCTACTTCTCCACCCAGGTCATAAACAGAGGAACATTTATATTCTTTACTGGGTTGTTTTATGCTGTGTACAGTGACTCACAAAGACTGAGAATATCAATTAAGAGTTAGCACAAATTATGCTGTTCAGCAGGATTTTGTGACACAGTGCAGACAAGATTCTTAACTGTAATCCACCAGAGTTGCCACTGTGCACGTACAGTACATGGTTATAACTTTTTTAGTATCTCTGATTTGAGATTAGTTAGACACAAGTTAATGTTGCCATCTCATGTATATGCACCAGTTTCCACCAGGAAGGTTTAATTGTCTCTTTTCTGCTCTGATTGCATCAGGACTACAGCTTCTTCATAACTTCATAATTTTTTTACCATTGCTTATCTACTGTAATTGAACCCCCCTTTGACCAGCCAATTTCCATGAATACTGGGGTATTTTATCATGTATATGTTATGAGGCCAGAAGAAGGAAAAGCCCATTACGTGAGTTGTGTGTTGTGTGTGTGTGTGTGTGTGTGTGTGTGTGTGTGTGTGTGTGTGTGTGTGTGTGTGTGTGTGTGTGACTGACTGACCAGGGGTGATTAATCACTACACAGGGTTTCCCAAAAGGAAACAATGGTGTACCTATAATGTCCTGTATACATGATTAATCCACACAAGTAATTAATAACCTTTGTTATTGGGTCTTTAATCGTTTGGGTTTTTTCGTTCTGTAATCTCGTTTTGTTTGCCAGCTGGATCTGATGGAACATTCTCCAAGGAAGCTTTGCCAGGTGTGTCTTTGCTGATTTTAGTGGGTTAACTTTGTCTAATGAAAGCAGCATGGTAGCTCACTGATGAGCACTGCCACAGCATGGGCGTCCTGTGTTTGGGTTTGAGGATTATCTGTGTGAAGTTTGCACACTCTCACCTGGATCTGCTTCATTTTCCACCAGGTACTTCGGTTCTTTCCTTCAGTCTAAATGTATGCAAGACAAGTTAAAGCCATAGTTCAACATTGTGAAAAAGTTTGTCACCATTGTGCCTGCACAGAGCCATATACTAAACATATGTGCTGGGGGGACAGCAAATTAGGCAATAGTTACAGCATGTAAAGTCCCCGTCAAATCACAAATTGTAACTTGTTCGTTCTGTTTGAGTACACCAAAACAAGATACAACAATTTAATTTGTGAGCTTTAGAGGCGTTAGTAGACTTTCTTTTGAACTTTTGATAAAGCCAAGCTAGCTGTTCCACTTGCTTCCAGTCTTAATGCTAAGCTAAACTAGGCTTGACATGACCTCAGAGATATGAATAGTTTGTCTATGTTTTTTAACCATGTGAAAGAGAGATCCATCAATCTGATAGGTATGAAAAGCACTCTCACACCCATGTTAAAATTAAGCAAGATGTGTGGGAGTTCTTCCATGGTATTCTATTCGTCAGCTCAAGACAGATGTATATATAGGAGGGAGAAATGAGGACAACACTCACTGTCTCTCAGCGCACACACTTGCACACAGTCTTAAAAATTTCCAGATAACACAGGTCTACGCACAAAATAATCAACCTGAGTGTAAACATTGAATGCCGATATAAAAAGCCTGAAGCAGTGGAAACATCTGAATAAGGCTGGACTGCTAAAGAAAAATGTGCACACAGATAAGAGTATGTAAAATGTTAGAGCATCTTCTGAACATTGTTGACTGTGTGGTTAATTAGTTGAAATCTTACACATATTGTAATTGTTTTAATTCTTTGAAAATTAATATTGTCATAGTACTGTTTTGTGGATATATTTCCAGGGATCTGTATTTAAAATAAATCTTTCAGATTAGGTCAAACATTGATTAAAGAATATTTAAATAGCACATGAGATGCTGTTGATTTTATATTCTCATGGATTATGTTGCAACTCTTTTATGTTGCAAGATTTTCATAATTGACTGAACAATATTCATCGTGTCTATGCCAACTCTGAAACTACACGAATTTTCAAATCCTACATGTTAAAAACACGTTCTCTTCAAAAGATTGAAGTTTATATGAAGAACATCTATGAGTATAGCACTAAATAATTTCAACAAGCATTATTTCCCTTTTAACACCTTTCAATGGTGAGACTTTTGTGTTTGTATGAAAACATCTTGCAACATTTTGTCAAATTTGGAGGCGTCATAAAATGTAGTATTACAAGTAAGACCTTGCAACCACAATGTTATTCATTTTAATTCATTTATTTCACCTTTATTTATTCAGGCAAATAATTAAGATGTTTTAATTTGCAATGGTGGCCTGACAAGTGGCAAAGCCACTTAGGTCAAAATAAGCATATTAGAGCATTGTATTAATATCAATTCTTAAAAATTATATATATATATATATATATATATATGGTATATTGTATGCTAAAATGTATGGTGGAAATGTCTTTATGAAAAGAAAACGCTAAATTCCTGCAGCAGGTGACAAGTCAAATATAAAAATATAATTAAATATAATGCAGTAAGGCTCTCAGGCATTCTGTATTGCTTTCAAACATGTATCAACTTCTCTATTCCTGCTGAGTCAACATACATGTAGGAAAGATTTACTCTTTTGTCCTCTTTTGTGTCTTTTGTCTGGGGAAGTAACCTCTTTAAATGTGCCTGTTCAAATCAATGATAAATTAATGCATTTTAATTAATTAATAAACCCCTAGACTTTAATAGCTCAGATGTGTTTCAGCAAGTTTTCTGATCACTTTCAAAACTTTTTACACATACAAAACATATTCCACACATCTGTGTTTTCTGTGTTCTTTTTTTTAGAAAAGTTTTAACAAATTTGTGTGAAAAAGTGATGTGGATAAATGCTTTGATTTCAGAAAGTGGTTGGTAAATGTTCCCTGCATCGCCCGTGTAAATGACACCAATTGTTTGAATGCACAGATATGTAAGCACTAACTGTCATGTGGCCGGTGATGTAATTTCGTATGATATAGGAATTGTTGTAAGAATGCGTTGACCCACAAAACATCATGTAACAAGAATACTGGGCTTCCATGAGTGCTCACCCAACTTTTGGCACATTTTACTGTGTATTCATAACGGAGGAATGTTATTTCTAAGTTATTCTTTGTCACAATCATACACACACACACATTCTTCTCTGATATGTCACAATGACTTGTTGATTTGGTAGGACACGACTCGTTTAAAATGCCAAAAAGCTTATGGAGGGAGTGAAGAGGTGAAAGTATGCCAGCTACTTCTCCACCCAGGTCATAAACAGAGGAACATTTATATTCTTTACTGGGTTGTTTTATGCTGTGTACAGTGACTCACAAAGACTGAGAATATCAAATAAGAGTTAGCACAAATTATGCTGTTCAGCAGGATTTTGTGACACAGTGCAGACAAGATTCTTAACTGTAATCCACCAGAGTTGCCACTGTGCACGTACAGTACATGGGTATAACTTTTTTAGTATCTCTGATTTGAGATTAGTTAGACACAAGTTAATGTTGCCATCTCATGTATATGCACCAGTTTCCACCAGGAAGGTTTAATCTTTTTTTTTCTGCTCTGATTGCATCAGGACTACAGCTTCTTCATAACTTCATAATTTTTTTACCATTGCTTATCTACTGTAATTGAACCCCCCTTTGACCAGCCAATTTCCATGAATACTGGGGTATTTTATCATTTATATGTTAAGAGGCCAGAAGAAGGAAAAGGCCATTACGTGAGTAGTGTGTGTGTGTGTGTGTGTGTGTGTGTGTGTGTGTGTGTGTGTGTGTGTGTGTGTGTGTGTGTGACTGACTGACCAGGGGTGATTAATCACTACAGAGGGTTTCCCAAAAGGAAACAATGGTGTACCTATAATGTCCTGTATACATGATTAATCCACACAAGTAATTAATAACCTTTGTTATTGGGGCTTTAATCGTTTGGGTTTTTTCGTTCTGTAATCTTGTTTTGTTTGCTGGATCTGATGGAACATTCTCCAAGGAAGCTTTGCCAGGTGTGTCTTTGCTGATTTTAGTTTAGCATGGTAGCTCACTGATGAGCACTGCCACAGCATGGGGGTCCTGTGTTTGGGTTTGAGGATTATCTGTGTGAAGTTTGCACACTCACACCTGGGTCTGCTTCATTTTCCACCAGGTACTTCGGTTCTTTCCTTCAGTCTAAATGTATGCAAGACAAGTTAAAGCCATAGTTCAACATTGTGAAAAAGTTTGTCACCATTGTGCCTGCACAGAGCCATATACTAAACATATGTGCTGGGGGGACAGCAAATTAGGCAATAGTTACAGCATGTAAAGTCCCCGTCAAATCACAAATTGTAACTTGTTCGTTCTGTTTGAGTACACCAAAACAAGATACAACAATTTAATTTGTGAGCTTTAGAGGCGTTAGTAGACTTTCTTTTGAACTTTTGATAAAGCCAAGCTAGCTGTTCCACTTGCTTCCAGTCTTAATGCTACGCTAAACTAGGCTTGACATGACCTCTAGGTCCGTACTTGACAAACAGACATGTTGAACTATTCCTTTAACTGGAAACAAATTACCCAGAGATATGAATAGTTTGTCTATGTTTTTTAACCATGTGAAAGAGAGATCCATCAATCTGATAGGTATGAAAAGCACTCTCACACCCATGTTAAAATTAAGCAGGGTGTGTGGGAGTTCTTCCATGGTATTCTATTCGTCAGCTCAAGACAGATGTATATATAAGAGGGAGAAATGAGGACAACACTCACTGTCTCTCAGCGCACACACTTGCACACAGTCTTAAAAATTTCCGGATAACACAGGTCTACGCACAAAATAATCAACCTGAGTGTAAACATTGAATGCCGATATAAAAAGCCTGAAGCAGTGGAAACATCTGAATAAGGCTGGACTGCTAAAGAAAAATGTGCACACAGGTAAGAGTATGTAAAATGTTAGAGCATCTTCTGAACATTGTTGACTGTGTGGTTAATTAGTTGAAATCTTACACATATTGTAATTGTTTTAATTCTTTGAAAATTAATATTGTCATAGTACTGTTTTGTGGATATATTTCCAGGGATCTGTATTTAAAATAAATCTTTCAGATTAGGTCAAACATCGATTAAAAAATATTTAAATAGCACATGAGATGCTGTTGATTTTATATTCTCATGGATTATGTTGCAACTCTTTCATGTTGCAAGATTTTCATATTTGACTGAACAATATTCATCGTGTCTATGCCAACTCTGAAACTACACAAATTTTCAAATCCTACATGTTAAAAACACGTTCTCTTCAAAAGATTTGAACGTAATCTTGTGATATTGCGTAGCACTACTGCTATGTATTTGTTTAATGTTATTACTGTATGTGTGGTGAAAATTTAAAAAACTGTTTTATTTCACTCCTTCCTGCTCTCTGTGTTGGTTTTGTCTTTCTCTTTTTTCTTAAAGTGTTTTCACTTTCCACTTGTTGCCTCATTAGACCTGGTTCACTGCCAGTAACTTCTTTGTGCTTGACCACATTGTTCTCCGTTGTAGGAAAGAGTAAACTAGCAGAGACGGAGGAGTTGGGACAGTTGAGACAGTATCAATCCAAATTTCTTCCTTCAACTTCATCGTCCTCCAGCCTGTCCTCCATCATGGCTGCCAGACAGACAGTCATGTTCCTGGCGGTGGTCTTCCCCCTGTCAGGCCTCATTCAAGGCTTTCAACCACTCTTCTCATTTCATGGGAAGTCCACCACTCACCGTGACATCACACAAAGGGCGGTCCTCAGAAAGACAGCTGAGGTCTGCAGAGACATTGCTGCCTCTAAAGGACGGGACTTCAGCCTGACTGTGAGTTAGAAAGCCACGCTGAAACAGAGAAACTGGGACAACTTTGGTGGATTCAAATATCAAGATTATATATTATATGTTCTATGAATTTTGAAAATAAAACACAGATTCGATTCCGACTCATGGCCCTTTGCTGCATGTCATTCCCCCTCTCTCCCCTTTCCTGTCTTCATCTGTCCTGTCAAATAAAGGCTTAAAATGCCCAAAATATAATATATACTGTATATTTTTTTCAAACATACCAGTCAGTTATGTGTCATGTCTTTGTCTCTAGATTGATGACAGCCTGTCAGCTGATAAGGTGCAAAGGGCCTGTTCCTCTACAGGTACCTCCTCCTCTCTCCTTTCAACTGTCAGGTTCCAAACGTCCATCGCTAATATGTACTTCAGCAACGCAGCAGTGGACGTTGTTTTTGCGCTAAGTGAGGAGTATCATTTTGATGATGAGACCTTCGAGAGAGGACGGGACGTCATCACAGCAGGTACACATCAAACCACGTCCATGAAACAACAAACAAATTAAAATATATGTACATTCCATGAATTTTGTTTTCCAAAAATGTATTGCATACAGAGCATCAAATGCAGTGTTCCATTGGTACAGATGTGTGAACAACTTGTGGTCAGTTAAAGCAAGTGTTTAGAACATTAAAATGACCTCTTTCAGCCACCTAAAGACACAATTATATAAGTATAATGTAACATCTTACAAAGTGCAGCTTCAGTTTGTATCTAACTCTCTCTGTTCTCTATTCTGCTACTGAGGTGTGGCTGCCGTTAAGGCCAGTGTAAAGCTGGAGAACTTTGTCGCAGGGAGGTGGACTCTTGGACGAGTCTGTCACACCTTACAGGTGAGATTAATGATCATTGTTACAGATTGTTGAGGGGAACGGTGGTGTTATTTGGGAGGTGTGAGGCATGAAGAAAACAACAAGTGATAGTGGTGTGGTCAATGATGTTTCATATTCGGTATATTTAAGGACTTCTACAGCCACAGTAACTGGGTGGAGCTGGGGAAAACCACACCTTACAGCACTCTAATCAAACCAGACCAACTTCTTGAGAATCTGGCAGGTATGATACTTCTACAGTTTGTGGTTTTAGCAGCGACTCTTGCCCACACAACTGCTGCTGGGTCACACTGACTGTATACACTTGAGTAACAAATCACACAAGGCACATTGTCAGTTTATCTGTCATCTGTCAGTTAACAAATACTTACCCTGCCTTGGCATGTGCGTGCACACACACAAATGGGTACATTGCTCAATATTTTACTCACACAAGCCTACAGATTCGTAACCACACAGTGCATGCTTTTCTTAAAGGACTTATTGGAAATTTAGCTTTTTCACCGTAACCCCCAGAGTTAGACAAGTCCATACATACCCTTCTCATCTCAGTGCGTGCTGTAATGCTGTCTGACGGCTCCAGCGGCATCAGGCCAGCACAGAACATCAGGTGAATGGTTCCAGTAATCCTACTGCTCCCAATAAGTGACAAAATAACGCCAACATGTTCCTATTTACATGTTGTGATTTATAGAGTCACAGCGTGTACAAAAAACAATGTAACATGAGACACAGCCGTCTTCTAACCATAAAAAAAACCGGGAACTATATTCTCAGGCGGAAGAATATAGTACTTGGGCGGAGTGATATGCTCGCAGCAAGCCTGTCTGAGAATATAGTTCCCGGTTTGTTTACTGTTAGAAGATGGCTGTGTCTCATGTTACGTCGTTTTTTGTACACGCTGTGACTATACAAATCACAAATAGGAAAATGTTTGCGTTATTTTGTCACTTTTGTCACAATTGGGAGCAGTAGGCTAGTTGGAACCAGTTACCTGCAGGATCTGTGCTTGGCTAAGCTAATGCTGGAACCGTCAGACAGCATTACAGCACGCACGGAGATGAGAAGGGTATGTATCGACTTGTCTAACTCTGGGGCTACCGGTGAATAAGCTAAATTCCCAATAAGTTGGCGTGTTCCTTTAACTAAAAAACATCAAACTGTTAAATACTGTGTTTGGAAAACTGGTTTATATGTTACCCCACGTTTTCAGATGAATTAACCATGCCATGTTTTATTTCTGTTGTTGCATTTGACTCAGGACTAAGCACTCCAACCTGTAGAAACTGTACAGGAGGGAACTGTGACAACAACCTTCTGCCTGACCTGCTGCAGCAGGGGCTTCTCACTTCAGGCTACTTCAACGTCTTCTCCTCAGCAAAACCTGCAGGTGACTTTATGGAACCGTCTACACTAAAAGTATTTTGTGAACAGATGTAGGTGAAATAAGAAAAATATTCTCTCTCCTCCAAGGTAAATGCAGCCACGGTGGAACATTTGACCAGACAAGCAGACAGGAGCCAGTGGGAGGCATCAACAAGGACGACGTTGGGTCCAGTCATGGCTCACTTCACCACAAAGCAGCTGATTTGGCTGTGAATGCCACTATGGAGTTACTGGAGGACATCAGAGTAGCTGTCGGAGACAAGAACTTCCTGCGGTATGGGCCACCCACACCTGAGTCATTTTGTGAGCAAAAGGCTTGTGTGGACACGCCGACAGTTTTGTTGTCATTACTTAGAATTCCTCACAGGGTTCGGCAGAAACTCAGCTTTAACCAGGAAGGCTGGATGTCTTTTGTCTTGCAAATCAAAAAGACTATACTAACTTGGCTGCCTTTTAAAGACTTAGTTTCTGGTGATGGTCATCATTGATAACTACCAGACGAATTACCCTTGATTGGCTGGATAAGGTCTTTCTTGTGTTCCCGCAGATTGATAGGCCTGTCCCAGTCCTCTGTGCTGTGTTTTGTCATTGACACCACAGGCAGCATGAGCGATGACATAGCCGAGGCAAAAAGAGTTTCCTTCAACATCATTGACAGTAAGAGGGGAACCCAGCAGGAGCCCTCCGCCTACATATTGGTACCTTTCAATGACCCAGGTACTGACATATTTGAAAAATATAAATAAAGTAGGCATAGTTCTACTGTGAACATTAAGTACATTAAAATGTTCTACCATTGTAATCTCTGTATTTATCCCCTGTAGTCAAACTAAAATGTATGATTAAGTGAGTGACGGTAAGTGCTAACAGGTATCTATTCTATATCCAGGTTTTGGACCTCTGATGATAACAACCAATGCAGACGTCTTCAAAGACAGCATCAACAAGCTGACGGCAATGGGAGGAGGAGACATCCCAGAGTTGTGCTTGTCTGGACTGCAGGTGTTGACAAATGTGTTTTTTCCACTGTTATTATCCACTGCACCTTCTACTTGGAATGACCTACAGAAAACACTCAAACTACAGTGTCTAATTTCCTTAAACGATTTTAAAGGTTATGTTAAAACCATAGAACATGAGTCCATCCACACGTGCAAATGTTTTAACTAATGGTACTTTTATTTAATTGAAATGCACTTGAGATGTCTTTGCCTCGCACTTGAGATGTCTTTGCCTCTTTTGTGTTTGTTTTGTGATTGTAAATAGTTTTTTTATATAACAAACTTGTTCTGCTATATTGGCCAGGTCTCTCGTGAAAAAGAGATTTTATATCTCAATGAGACTAACCTGGTTAAATAAAGGTTAAATAAATAATTTTTTTTTTCTTGGAATCATTCATTTAGACAACAAAGTTTTGTAAAGCAACAAAACAACAGCAATTATCATCATGTAGTGAAACAATTCCACTTAACGTGGCTAAATGCTAAAATTTTATTACTGCCCGGTCATACTTGGAATGGAAAATAAACCTCAAAATGTAAATTAAAAAAGTCACTTTTCATTCAAATCCATGTTTGTCATGTTTTTCTTTTCTAGATCATTTTTAATAAATAATATTTTTTTCCTTCCCCATATACAACTGACAGCTTGCCCTGACTGCTGCTCCACAATCGTCTGAGATCTTTGTGTTCACTGACGCTCCAGCTAAAGATGCTCATCTGAAAAGCACCATCCTTGCCCTTATAGAGAGCACCAAGTCTGTGGTAAGAGTCCACTTTTTTTATCATCCTTGCTCTTTAAATGCCAATACAACCCAAGAAATGATAAGGGTTTATTATTATTATTATTGGTATTTGGGGTGGCAGTAGCTCAGTATGTAGGGAGTTGGGTTGGGTCGACCCGGTCCAGTACGATGGTGGACTGGTAGCTGGAGAGGTGCCAGTTCTCCTCCTGGGCACTGCCAATGTGCTCTTGAGCAAAGCACTGAACCCCCAACTGCTCGGGGCGCTTGTCCATTGACAGCTGCAGCCCCCTCACTCAGACATCTCTCCATTTGTGCATTTATAGGTACTGAGCATGTGTGTGTATTTCAGGCCTGTGTGTAATGTGTGTTCTAACAACAGAGAGAAAACGTAATTTCCCTTGCTGGATTAATAAAGTATAAATAGAATAGAAGATAGTATGTAAACAATTGTGGACAGGTATACCATGTATGCAGGTCTAATATAACCTTTACAAGTATTTTTTCTATCTTTATACTTTAGGTAACTTTCATGTTGACAGAAGTCCTGGCCAGTCGACGGCGCCGCAGAAGCCCTCAGGGCGTAAGTTCACGTGAAATGAGCCAATCAGACACCCAGCTGTACCGTGACCTAGCCCGAGCCTCTGGAGGCCAGGCCATTGAGGTCACCAAGTCAAGCCTTTCTCTGGCCACAGTTGTTATAGAAGATTCATCAGCCAGTGCTGTGGTAAGACATCGACCAAGAAAATGATACCTGACTGAAGATGGTACTGTATAGTATGTGAATAAAAGTGCAGTTTCTGTTCCTTCTTCCTTAAGGTGACACTTTTTCAGGTAGTGAGGAATCCTGGAAGGCCTGATCATTTTACCTTTACTGTTGATGGATCACTAAGGAACATTACTGCCTACATCACAGGAGCCTCATCTCTCACCTTCAATCTCACCAGCTCCACAGGTGTTGATATTGCTAATTTCCTGTTAAGTGTCTAGATTTTTTTTCCATATACAGCCATTAAAAAGAATATTCAGCTCTGTTTGTGCTAGTAGACAACAGTGTTGTTTTAACATGTTTCTCTCTCCTCCAGGTGTCTCTCAGAGTTCCAGCCAGTCCAGTGGTCCTCTGGCATCCTTCACCACAGTGGGAAACCTACGTCGTATAAGCCTTAACACTGACAACCAAACAGGATCATGGAAAATCAGTGTTGACTCTAACAACCTCTACTCCGTTAAGGTTACAGGTCAGTAGTATTATAGAGATATCCTGTAGCCAGTCAATGTTAAATGTGAGAATTTTTCAAAAGATTTTATTTGTTTACATGTGTGTGTGCCATTAACTGTGTGTGTGTGTGTGTGTGTGTGTGTGTGTGTGTGTGTGTGTGTGTGTGTGTGTGTGTGTGTGTGTACATTAGGTCAAAGTTCAGTGAACTTCATTTATAATCTTGTGGAAGCTCACGGGGGAGCCCACGGGGACTTCAGTCTGAAGGAGGGACGTCCTCTTTCAGGTTAAACTACATTTTAAATATTAAATTAATTATTAATTATTACAGTTTGTACTGTGGAACATATGTAATATTTAGTCTTTTATTTCTCATTGTCCTCAAAAACATATTTTAAAGAACAATCTGCCTTAAAAATCTTATAGTACAATACACTCCCCAAAAAGTCCAACCCATCAACCCTAAACTATTCAGTCTCTTTTCCAGAGCCTCTCAATCTTCTTATGTACATACTGTTCATGTCTAAGGACCCGTCACAATGATACACTCTCTCTCTCTCTCTCTCTCTCTCTCTCTCTCTCTCTCTCTCTCTCTCTCTCTCTCTCTCTCTCTCTCGTCACATCTTTCAGGTGGTAATGCCAGCCTCTTGGTTACTGTGACAGGAAGTGACACGGTTAATGTCACAGAGGTCACTCTGTGTGACAGCTCAGGGCCAACAGAGGTCAACGGATCACTGCAGGCATGTCACATGTTCTACTTGATGAACTTAAAAGGGCCATATCCAGTAGCTAATGTGTATACTTTACTTTTCTGCTTACAATTTTCTATATAAAAACCAGTGGTGGAATGTAACTAAGTACATTTACTCAAGTACTGTACTTAAGTAAAATGTGAAGTACTTGTACTTTACTTGAGTCTTTTCTTTTCATGCCACTTTCTACTTCTACTCCATTACATTCCAGAAGGAAATATTGTACCGTTTACTCCACTACATTAATCAGACAGCTTTAGTTACTAGTAACTTTACAAATTAAGATTTTTGCACACAAAACAAATGTAGTTTTTTTAAAATAGAATGTTTTATTATAAATTAAACTACCAAACAATATATAGGCCTACACTTACAGCTGACATGATTAGACAATTAAACACAACTGTTTTGATCGTTCCCAGTTTCTAAAGTGAGGATTTTTCTGCATTGATTACTTTTACTTTTAATACGTACATTATCCTTATGATACTTGTATACTTTTACTTAAGTAACATTTTCAATGCAGGACTTTTATTTGTAAAAGTATTTTTTATAATGTATTATTACATTAAAATAAGATCTTATATTTTCTACTTTGAAGGAAGCCATTAACATTAACAACAGAAGTTGTCACTTTGTTGACTGGTAGCTGAGCCTCACATTTTGACTACTAGCTCCATAGAGAGTCTTAAAAACACTCAGAGCAGAAATACATGTTTATCCGTCTAAATTACAAAGCAAGGCTGCAACAGAGAAAAAAAATCATCTAGTTTAATGTTTACAATGGCATTGCATAACAGTGGCAAACACTACTTACAATCTAAACTAGAAGTCAAGAATAGTCAAACTGTTGTTATTCCGACTGTCTGTTACGCCCCAGTCTAGGGGTGCTTAGGACGCAACATGAAAAGGCCCCATCTTCCCCGTCTCCCAAATACCCACAAACAAATATTTGTTTGAATAACAGAAAACTTATTTATTTTACATTAAGTAGAAAATATAGATAACATATAGATATAGGTAAATTATACAAGGCTTCAGGGTGACCTGCCACCAACATAACCAACAAACAAACAATCCTGTCTAAGAGATAAGGAACTAACCTAACAAACAAAAGGGCAAAAATAATGACATGAGATGGGGAGATGGGGAGATGGGGAGACGAGGAGACAGGGAGACAGGGAGACAGGGACATGGGGACATGGGGAGATGGGGAGCATGACAAAATGCCTGTTGCCTGCAGATGGCCGCCATCTTGGCTCATTATATATCAGGTGTACCCCAGCTGCAGCCAATCAGGAACTCGGGCATGAGAGCTTCCAACCAATGAACTCCCAGCTATGGCACACACCTATTTGCATATGAAATTGGAAACAAAATAAAAAAAACTACAGGGCACACACCATACACAGCAGACTAAAGAAACAGTATGACCACAGTCATAACACTGTCTAATACTTTTATTTTTCTTTCTGTCCTCCACAGTCGGTGGGAAGTGGTAACTTCCTGGTGACATTCAGTGGAGTGCCAGCAGGGGACTTTGTGCTTCGCCTGAGAGGAGAGGACAGTGGCTCCACCTCCAGGTCAACACTGAGCAGCTTCCAGAGACAAGCCTCCACACAGATCAAGACCTCCAGCATCTCTGTGACTGTGAGTCTCAGTGATGCAGTTATTCACTTTGGTTCGGCATTTATAAAGGAATAATAAGATAAGAGATAAGACAACTTTATTGTCATACAATATATATACAGTACAGCACATACTGTATAGATGCAGTACATAGAGGAACAAAATGGTGCAAAACAAAAGAATCAACAAACGGATAAGGTCCAAACAACAAGATGCAAAAACAGGTACAAAACAAGATACACGGTACATACAGAAGGTAAAACAAAAGCCCATGGTGTGGTAACAGAAAAATGTGACTTGTGCATGCAGAGCAGAATGTAGCTGTCAGATCGGCAAGACTGAGTCTTCAGCCAGTGCTGTTTTCAGATCTATCGTCAGCATGCCATCATCCTCACAATAATAATGCTAACATGCTGATGTTTAGCAAGTATAATGTTTACTATGCTCTGTAGTTTAGCATGTTGGCAAGCACAAACTAACTAGGTATTAAGTCCTCCTTAAGGTGACATTCATTTTTCCACCAAATTTCATGGCAATTAGTCTAATGGTTAGCATGGATATTTAATAATGGGATATTTTAAAGTGCTCATGCTTATTGGCTTTTTCCCTTTTTGTGTTATATATCTTTGTTGTGCATGTTACAAGTTTACAAAGTGTAAAAGCCCAAAGTCCACCCCAAAGGGACTCCAACAGAAAACACTGTTCACAAATGCTCCAAACAGCTCTATTGTAGTCTAGCACTTATAGTGCATCACTTTGTAACACACGTTATAATGCTCGCCTAGCTGCTAGCATGGCACTCCCTCATGCTCTGCAACTGACTAGCTAGTAGTACTTACTGCGCATGTGTGACTCCCAACAAAGATGGAACAGAAGTGAGATGCCTCACTCTGTAGCTTAAACAGAGAGCTCAACACACAGGGTGAAAAGAGGAGCTGCAGTAATGTGCAGTACAACAAATATATAGTGTTTTCTGAAAATTAAACCATGTAAACCTATTCTGGTACAACCTCTAAATACAATTATGAACCTGAAAATGAGCATAATATGAGCACTTTAAAATTATTGTTGGTTGATCAGAAATAAAGGCAAAGCTGACCAAACACAGGGTTGCATTAACATAATGACTCAAGCTTGTTTTGGTCTGCCATTGTTTCTCTATCCTCACTATACCAAAGCCCAACACAGGAAATCCTTTTTATCATATTACTTGTAATTTAGTATAATTTTCTTTCCTCTGTGCTTCTTCCCACTCAAGGCTACCATGATGCATGCGTAGACCCATCAACATATACGTAATTCTATGCAATACAAAAACATATGTATAACTGTATATCTCTCTTTTCTCCCCTACTACCTTCCCCTCACTTTTTCAGGCCCAAGCCAACAACACCAACATAGAACCAGGCTCCACCATCTCCATTCCTTTCACAGTCGCCACAACCACCAACGGAGTTGTTAACGACTCTGCAACCGGGACATTCACAGTGCGAGCCAACAATGATCGCAGCTATACTTTGACTTCACCCAGCAGGGTCACCATAGCGGCGGGCAGTGGAGGCAAAGCCAACGGCACCGTGACCTTAACAGCACCAGCCAGTGCTGCATCAGGAACAGACGTGACCCTTACCATTGAGGCAGAAAATGCAGCTGCCACTGACATCAACTACGCTGTACTCAGGTTGTCTGTGGCTGCCAAGGTAGGAGGATGTAACTCATGTACTGAAGGTGGATGTGGAATAAAAAAAAGCAGGATAAGGTGGTGGTTTGGTGACAATTAATCCCCAGAGGAGAGTTTGGTGGCAAGCAGTACTGTATCTGCAACATTTTCCAACACAAATACATCACTGTTAAATCACTTATGATGAAAAGGGGTCAAATAAATAATATAAGCCAACTTCAAACAAATGGTATGTATGATAGCCATTTCCCATGTCAATTCTGGCATTATGACTTTCTGTCTTTGGCCATTTATTTACTTTGATGGTGATGATTTGATGGTGTCAGTGGTGCTTTTTGATTACAATAAGTATACTAATGTGTACGATTCTCATTACAATTGCTGATGTTAAAATTACATTTTCTATTATTTGTATGATGCTCAATTCCTGTCTTATTTCGTCCTCTCTCCCACTTTCTGTTGCTGTGTCTCCAGGTGACAGATATTACCCGCCCAGTGTGCCAGGTAGTCAGTTCATCCACCAGCTGTCCATCCTCTTCATCGCTCTGTGCTTCCTCCCAGTGGAAATTTATCGCTAATCTCACCGATGGCATCAATGGAACTGGCATTGAGAGCGTCACTATCCGCCAAGGGAACGGAACCCTCAATACCAGCACAGTGGCTGGAGCAGGGGGGGAGAACATCACAGTGGCACACTACAGCAGCTCCTGCTGTTCACAGAATGTAGAACTGGCTGCTGTGGACAGAGTAGGAAATGTGGGGACATGTGTCGGACAGGCTAGAGAATCTACTACGGCTGCCCCTACGACTACAGCTGCAGTTAACACAACATCCACTGGAGGGAACACTTTAATCATATCACACTGTCTCTGGATCAGTGTTGTGGTTTCTGTCCTTTGGAAGTAAAAGGGATAAATGGAAATTACACTGTAAAAATGTAATTTTAGCACATTTATCAAGTGTCCCCTCAGTCTTTTTTTAGCTTTGATGTGTTTTTCACGTGTGTTTAAAATACCACTGCTTGAAAAAAAGTATTTTTTTCTTTCCATTTATATGAAATCATTGTTGCTGACATCTCTTTAATTAACTAATATTAATTTCTTGATGTAAAAATATTATTCTATTTCATTTTATCATTTTATTTTATTCTACTTTGCTGGTTTGTGTTTTGGATACATAAAATAAATTAAGTGTCACTGAGAGATTTATTTATATTCCTTGTGGTGTGTAGATTTGCTGCAAGTCAATTGCTGCCATCATATCCGAGTGGTGATGCTAATGTAGAAGTGCCTGAAGCTGCCATGACTGCAAGGGCTGCTAGATACCAGGCTAACCTCAATGAAAAGCCCTCCAAACTCTCTCTTACAAATAATAATGAATATTTTCCCAAATATATATATATATATATATATATATATATATATATATATATATATATATTTTATATATACTGTATACAGTATGTGTATACACACACGCGCACACACACACAATAATACACTTTAAGAAGCCCCATCTTGTCGCCCAATGACTAGTTTTACTTTGGATACTTGGTATTAATACATTTGATCTTCTACTCAAGTAAAACTTTGACTTCTACTTCTACTTCTATTCGGTATTTTTATAGTGTAAAATAACTACTTTTACCCAAGTAAAAGATCTAAGTACTTCTTCCACCATTTACTGTACATATGATTTTACACCTCAGTTTAGCCCATTATCCATAGAAATGAGAAAAAATACCTGGAAACAAAAATGGGTTTTAAATATACTTAGGCTACAGTAGTATTTAGGATGGATTTTTCCTTTAAATTTCTTTTTTTTTAAGATTATTTTTTTGGGGGCTTTATTACATAGAGACAGTGGATAGGCATGAAAGGGGGAGAGAGACGGGGATGACACGCAGCAAAGGGCAGCAGGTCGGATTCGAACCCGCGCCACTGAAGGACATACTGAAATTAAATGTTCACCAGGGCCCATGTAGTAAGATCATGTTAACTTGGGAGCTGCACCATTTAGATGTTGGGTTTTCATGGACAAAAGAGATAAGAGGTAATGTGAAACATGCATGCTGTACAGAAAGAAAAATAACACTGTTGCAATAGCTAGTAAAGTTTATTTATCTATTTCAGAAAAAGTATATCAATAATTACAACAAAGAACCAAATGAACCTCAAAGGGAAGTAAAATATAACAATTACAATAATAGTTAAAGTGGAAGAACTAAGAGCGACTTCCAGCAGTCAAAAACAAATGGCACTTAGGGCCTGTTTCACAAAGCAGGATTAATCGAGAAAGCGGATCTGATCGCCAACACAGAACAGTTCCGTACACTACATAACTCAGTGATCCTGGTTGGTGAGACAGGTCCCAGTTATCAGGAGACAGCACAACAGCCTGGCTGAATGCAAACTGTATCGGGGGAGGGGAGGAGGAGCAAAAAGCTTGGTCCTTTTATCCAAAGTATTAATGAGAAACAAATTTAGATTTTCCTTCAAACAATACAGCAACCACAAATTCAAAGTACAGCAGGTTTACTAAAGAAACAACAGAAAAGCCAATAACCTCTCAATTACCATGGCAAGAAAACGTCAAAGCTGACACCCTACTAAAAAGAAAAGCAATTTGTTTACAACTGGTACAAATAATTTTGCCCTGCAAGGGCATGAAAAAGCAACTGGAGAGTCCAAAGTGCACCACTATGAGGAACCTTGAAACTTGATTGAGAAGAGTAAACTTAACGGAATTTAGTATCCTCAATAGATAACAACATCATAGATAAAGACACATTAAAACAAACCTTTAAATCAGGTCTGTGGAGCAGTTATCTTTATCGCACAAACACTAAAGAATATCCTTCTCTGTCTATTTGAAATCTTTGAGCACATTCATGTCACATCAGTAATGCAACTTAGAACAGATTAAATGTAAGAAACCTACTATATCAGCCATTAACAATAGTATTTACAATAACTAATATGTTACTCTTTTAAACAGAGCAAAGCTTAATGTTACACAATTGGATATTATTTTGCATTATTTTTAACAGCCCATGGTAGATCAAACATATCCCTGGATCTCTGTGTTCCTGACAAGAGAGATGGTCAATACCAGAGTTGTAAGTATGTAAAATCTATACATAATAGATCAATACAGAGGGCCAATAACTGGTATATAACATTTGTATCCTCAAAAGGCAAAGACAAAAGCTACCGTTACAGATAAATAGCTACAGTTGTTTTGTTTAACAAAAGCAAGTGAGAAACAGTACATAATATTAACAATATTTTATGGCAAAACCACTGAGGACTCTCTCCTCGAATATCCTCTTTTAAGTCACTATACTGTTTTATAGGACTTTGGTCCAACAAACCCCACAAAACTGTTTTGTAACACATTTCTTCATTGTCAAATGAGGTGTTAAAGAATGGAAAGTGCAAAATGCATTTGCACTGTAAAGTAAGAAGTAATTGGTAAGAATAGGGTACAAAAATATTCTAATTACTTGAAATAGAATAACAAGTAAGCCCTGATACTTTAGAGTCAGATGATGTAGTTTGATGCAATTAATTTGATCTGATTATGTAGTAGTTTGGCTTGTGTGTTATGGGGCCGTAGCCCATTTATTATTGGTAATATGCAACATTTGAGATAAAAAAAACAGGCAAAGAAATGGTGATGATACAATAGTTGCATGCAGAGGCACTGAGTTGAAAGAGTTTGTAGGTCTATATTCTGAGCATGCTTACGTTTCACTCAAAATCTGCTTTTACTACAATACAAAATTAGTACAGAGTTTCCAAAGTTGGCATTCACTATTTTCCCTACAGCATCACCAAATATACTGTACCAATCCATTAATTTACAATATATACATATATGCTTCACATAATATGTAGATATGTTGTGAACATTCCATGCAGCATATAAAACCCTTTATTTGAGTAGCCAATGTGTGGAAAAAAGGGGTTTCAAAGAATAACTTGCTGTCCTCATGTATTTATTTCTCCTTTCAGATTAACTAACAGTACATGCCCAGCA
This sequence comes from Perca flavescens, assembly GCF_004354835.1. NCBI lineage: Eukaryota > Metazoa > Chordata > Actinopteri > Perciformes > Percidae > Perca > Perca flavescens. The sequence continues at coordinate 18,217,993 of NC_041332.1, forward strand.
CAAATACAGGGGCACTGCAAAAGATGTTCCCGTTTCAAAATCATTTTCCGCGCCTACCAAAACACTAGGTCAGTATTACCAACCATCAACCATCACTGGCAAAGTAAAATGTATCCACACTTCTGCAAACACTATGCAGCTATTAAAGCACATACTCAAGTCAGCTTGATGCATGTGCCCTTCTCCTCAAATCAAGCTTTGAGTAGTCATTACCTCCAATGTGCACAAAGATCAGTCAATGCTTAAAAACTCCCCAAAATGGCCTTGTTCCTACATATGACAAAGTGATTTGCTGATTTGATAAAATTGGATCATGTTTATGTCACATGAGATGTCCAGCATTAGTTTCAGGCAACATTTTAATTATTATTTTTTTGTACTGGCCTCTGAGTCAACTTGAGTAAGATATATGCAGTACTAAACTTCAACAAATTACATTTTAGAAACATTAAACTGTCATGCTAAAACCGCAAGTGCAGATAACAACAGCTTAAGGTACAACGTTACTGCTAATATGCAAATGATTTCTGATGTGTAAACATTCCAAGGGTTAAGTATACTGGTATAGTACATACAATAGTTGGTGTATTGTAATATCTGTGGAGGTATAAAAAGTCACTGTTTGGCAAGAGGCAGGGGGAGAAAGGTAAAGTAATATCCCTGCCTTTGGAGTGCGAGTCTGGTAGAGTCAGGAAACCTGAGGTGTAAACTCTCTATGATTGTACTGATCTTGCATCTGTTGTATAATTGGAGTTTGGGATGGAAAGGATTGGTGCAATCTGATCCGCAGGCCAGTTTGGACAGCTCAGGAAACAGTTGCTAAGTGGCTCTGTTATGAGGGTACTTAGCTGTCTTTCTGGTGTGTGTTACTCTAACATATTATATCTACTGTGCTACTTTACTTTGTGTAATTGATTTCATTTCTAATTTAATATATACAGCCATTTTACAGACTGAAAAATTCTAATATTTGTCAGGCATTCATTTGCACACATTGGCAAGACTAATAAACACCACTGGCTCTGTGGTGCTAAGGCAACTACTTCATAGTTCAACAGTTTGAAAGCAATCAGTTTGTCTGATTGAAGAAAACATAACTAAGGAAACACTAAGAATAATGTATTCATATAACAAAGAACTGCCGCTCTACAAAAATAATTAGGGATGCATTCTGTTTTGATTAGACATCACAGGTGGTTGTTATAATAGATGAGACATGTGGCTGGCTAGACACACTAGAAGAGGATTTCAGCCACAACAGGATGGCTAAGCCTACAGCCGCTTGGATGGTATCAGTGACACTGATGTAGACTTATATTGTGATTGACTGTTGTGTGTCCAGGATTATAGCAAATCATTAGATATGGCTAGAGAACTTGAATGTCTGGCCACTGGTGTTAGGAGGTTAGGCTAGACTTGTTGGGCTACTAAGACAATGGGTTTGTGAGAATAAGTCAAGCACGGGGTGGGGAAAGCCATCCAAAGTACCCTCTACTGCTCGTCAATCTCAGCAAGATCACAGTTGGAGGAGGGTGGTGTGGATGATTGAAGGTGGTTTGAATCCGGTAGTGGGCTCAGGGTAGAGCCCTGGGGGATGCCACTTGGGGCAGGGTTGGGAAGGGTCAGGGTTTCTGGAGCAGACTTTTTTCGTGGTCGGTCCTTGGGAACAGGAAGGTACTCAGGCGCATCAGTGCACATAGGGGTGGAGGGGGCGCTGGCAGGGCCAGTGAGGGAACCGGAGGACAAGGGTGTGTCGCTGATGGAGATCGACGGTGGAAAAATCCCAATCTTCTGGTTGGTGGCCTCCTGGATGGTGCGCTCAAATTCTCTCACCTCGTCCATTGTCATGTCTGGATTGGAAAAAGATCAATTGAGACCAATGAGAGGAAAAATTGGGAAAGTAGTGTTGTTGTTTTTTACTCTTTGTACATAATTTTAGAGAATTTCAGAAGAAAGACTGAAACTGTAGTTTTCTATAACTTCAAGTTATCATTAAAGCCACAGGCATACCCAGAACAATATACATTAAATATAAAACAAAGCTGGAAAAAATCATTGTGGTATTTTAATTACCAGAATGCTTCTAGTCTTCATTTGTGTTGCCTTATGGTTTCTAGATACCTTTGCAAACCTTTATGAATCTTGGCAGACTTAAATTATCATATTATTTTTATATTCAACAGTGCACCTACAGTATGCATCATTTGACTCAATGTAGGACAGAATGAGGAGATGTATGTGGACAGTTATATGTAACTGTGACAACTTCATTCACAGTCACAAACGGGTCCAGTATGAGACAGACCTGGGGCATTGGAGTGAAGAAACAATGATAAAGACACATACACTTGCTTTGTCATGGATCTCTATGTCATCCAGTGAAGATGGGTTTGTTGTGGAATGGACTTGCTGCTCATGGCAAACTTTGATGTTGGTTTTCTCATGACTTTGGCTCTCGTAATCCCGCACATCATCCAAAGTCATATCTGGAAGAAGGGGGAGGGGTGGAACGAGGGTCGAAAAGTTCTTTACTCCTCTATAATAGCTCTCCAGTTGACAAACAGGTGGGGAAGGAGTGGGTTAGGTGGCAAAGGTGCATTCCATGTGTGAGTAATGGATGATTTGTGGTTTTTAAAGTTAAAGCTTTAGAGGTCAAAGGGCTAGCTTCCCATGACCCAGAGAGTTTACAGGAGACAGCAAGACGAATCCGAGCATCACACCAGGAAGGAGGGAGAAAGGAAGGTCAAGGACATTTCAAGATTGAGGAAAGCATGAACGATCCACACCCGAAGAAGATGTTGGATCATTGGTGTGAATTTCTCAAACATGAAACATGAAAGAGTTTAGTTTAAGAGTCATTTTTATCGTGCAGGTTTCATTTGAAACAAACACTATCTGTGCCTGGACACAACAGTACAGTGTTTGTTATTAGACTGGTAGTGACAGGATTAGATGCAGGCGGAGTGATTTTAAATGCACACTGGTAAATAAACAGTAATCACACAACAGTGATTTATACAATTAATTTCAAAGAATAGTAATAACATAACACCTCAAGAAGGGTTGTAAATCAATAAGTACATACAAATACAAATGTAAAGGTGTTATGAACTATTTATGCATTCCTTAAAGGTTCACTTGAGCAGTTATTCACAATGAAAAGGGATTGATTTCATCTAGGAATATTTATATACTTATTTAAATGAAAAACTAAATGCTATTGTGTAAGCAATACATTCATGATATCTTGGTTTGAGTAAATAGTTAATGATGGAAAGTTTGAAATGTGCTGTTAATTAGCTAAAGTGTATAGACAGCAGGACTGTACAAAAGGGCTGCTAGACCTACCAATCCACTCATCCACCCAAGCAAATGCCTGTCTATGTCCCAGCAGCAGTACATCCCGAACCACCTGTAACACAACACAATGACGCTCATAAAATAGTTACTCATGAAACATCTTTTTGATAAAGGTTCCAAATTGTAAAAAGTGAGATATATAATTTCTCTCTTGATTATAAAGCAGGCCAATGTGGTATATAAATACTTTGAAAGAATGCTCAATCCACTGACAAATGCAGTGCACACAACCCGTATTCAGAAACTGTGCCTTTAAACGAGCCGCCACGACTTACGTACGGTTGTGAAGTCACTACTATTACTAGTAGTAATATACATCATACTATATATAAGTGCCGCTACAGTGCCGTTACACTCATTCCCCTGCTGCAGTGACAGTGCAAAGGTGCTAAGAGACGCTGAGAGAGCAGACCGGGCTTTTTTGGGAGGAGGGGCTGAAAGAGACCGGCGCTAAAACGGAGCATTTCAGACAGAGGGGGAATACAGACAGGCAGTATGAGTAAAATAATGTTTTTTGAACATTAAAGCAAGTAAACATATTAGTAGAAATTAAAGATATAATTATGAACCTGAAAATGAGCATAATATGGGACCTTTAATCAATGTTATGTTTAAAAGCAAAATATTCAAGATTCAGGGTTTAGAAGACGAATGTACTTAGCGTCTTTAGGATTTTAAATTATAATTCAGCTCAGTGGAAAAAGTACTTTAACCAGCTGCCTCAGGACAACATCATATAGAATAGTTTTTTTTTTTTTTTATATATATATAACAATGAGCAAATGGTTTGGGGGACTGGACCAAAATAAATGAACTTAGCCAAGTAAAGAAGTATAGATGTAAAGATCTATTTCTTCAACAAGGTTAACTAAATGTATGAAGAAAAAAAAAGAAAGATCTTATATTCATCTCACAGGCGACCTCTCACCTTGTGCACAAACTGCTCCACACGTGTCTGCAGACCCCACACCTCAAACTTGACAGTGACAAGTTTGTATGAGCACATGATGGGATCCTGGGTGTCCCTCCAGCCCTCCTGAAGAATCCCCCGCGACGTCTTTTCTGACTTGAAATATCTCAAGTCCTGCGATGGGATGGGGCGGGGGAAATGAACACACATGCACGTTTATTAACCCAAACCGTCAAGCATTGTTGTTTCTGCACCACAGTGGAGAGATGTAAAAGCCTAAAAGTGCATGCATGACTGAATGCCAGAATTAAATACACATAAGAGCTGAGGCTATCTGTTATCTGAAGATCATTACCAGCTCTCACACTTCACAGGCTTTTAGACTCCAGATGAATGCTGTGTGAGCTGGCAGAGGCATACAGTATAAAGCAGCAGAATTCAGCTGCGAGTGTTTGGGCCTCAATATCAAATTTAACAGACCGAAATAATAATACCAAGCATACTATTATCTTCCTTCTGAAGATCCTCATAGAGATAGAAAAACTTTCTTACTCGAAATGATCGGATATAAAAACAATTTAGAAACAGAGAAAACCATTTGAGTAAGATAAAAACATGACAGAAACTAAGATCACACAGTTTCATCTAAATCACAGTTTTACTAAAGCATTTCCAGATTCAACACTACACTTAAAGTTCTCCAGGAGCGTTAATTCCCAACAGCCATGAGCATCTGCACACTCACACCTCCACAAGCTCACCTCAGACTCTTTGTAGTAGCGCTCAGGGATCTCATCGTAGGCGATGTCGACGAAACACACCTCCCTCTCCTGCTCCTTCAACTCGGTATCAAAGATCTGAAAGCAGAACAGATCGGTTTTCCAGCGCTCACTGCAGCCTCTGCTTGCCAGAGTAGCCTTCTGGCAAATAAAAATACACTTTAGAAATGTGTCTTTTCCAGGTTACATCATCACATATGTGGCTGGCAAACCTGCCATTCTGCTTGACTCAAAAGTTGGAAATTATTCATACTGTTACTAACGCTTGACTGTGCATCTTGTCACTCTCTGTCCCTTTGTCGCTCAGCCAAACTCTAGAAACACATGTATTTGCTTACATAACCATTAGGGGGGGCTCTGTGCCCATGTCTTATATTTGTTTCTGTGCCAAATGACACAGTGCTGATTGCAATTACTGTATAATTTGTTAAGTGTGCAACCTTCTTATTCCTTCTAAGTCTTTCTTATTCTTACTGTATTGTTATTAACCATTAGTTCTTGTGCTGTTTATTATATAGACCTTTTTACTAAAATAAAATCAAGTATGAATGTATTTACTTTTACATGTATATTTATCAAGTCATTAATCTATCCATAGTCATGTAGTCAATGTGTGTGTTTAAAGTAAGGTTAGAGGTCACAGGTTTCATGTAAGGCATTTACCTTTAATTTAACTATTGTAAAGGCAGGCTGCTAGAAGATTAAAATGAATGTAAAAAAAAAAACAGATATAAAAAAGGATAGAGATACCCAATATCCTTCCACATTATATCTTTTGTTTAAGAGAAACATTTGAGGAAAATGTTCCTCTCTACTTTTACACATTGTAGGCTGAATAAAGTCTAAATGTGTTATTACTATAGATACATAGTCTGAAGATTTTATTAAAGGAACACGCCGACTTATTGAGACTTTAGCTTATTCACCGTATCCCCCAGAGTTAGATAAGTCCATACACACCCTTCTCATCTCCGTGTGTCGTAACTCTGTCTGACACACCCACCGCTAGCCTAGCTTAGCACAGATCCTGGAGGTAACCGGCTCCATCTAGCCTACTGCTCCCAATAAGTGACAAAATAACGGCAACATGTTCCTATTTACACGTTGTGATTTGTATACTCACAGCATGTACAAATAACAAGGTCACATGAGACACAGCCGTCTTCTAACCGTATACATACTGGGAACTATTCTCCACAGAAGGCGAAGCACTGCTACTTGGGCGGAGTGATTAGCGCAATACCTGAAAAGCACCGTTGTTACTCTCTGCTCCTCACCACGGGGCTTCTCAGGTACTGCGGGCAAATCACTCCGCCCATGTAGCAGAAGTAGCAGTGCTTCGCCTTGCCATGTTGTTTTGAGCTTTGCTTCTCAACAAAATTTTTACTTGCAACTTTCTCTCTCTCTCTCTCTCTCTATCTCTCTCTCTCAGCCCCTTATCAGAGATAAGGAGAAAAAAGAGAGGACAACAAATTGGCATCCCATGAATGATAACAGTGTTCCCCAGTAAATGTAACCTTGTTATGACCTGTAAATGTAGCATCCCTTAAGGCCATGACATGACCCAAAAAAAGACACTACTACATTTCCCTCCACACTAACCATAGCTTTGTTCCTACTTCTCCCAACATGACAGAAACACTGCTATAGTATCAATCTTGTTCATCGTAATCCTAAAATATATAAATGTCCTTAGCTACACAAGTCTGTATGCCAACAATTGTTGGTACACTTCATTATAACAGCTTTCCAGTGTGAATACACAACAAAGTCAAAACACAGGCAGACAGTAGATGGCCATTGCAGCACACACAGCTGGGCATTTGTCCTAAAATGCTCAGCAGATAGGCTCCCTGAAGGCTAATAGTAATCACAGTCTCAATAAAAACAATTGATTGTACTGCAATTCATCAGTCTCAAAATGAAAAAAAGACACTAAAAAGAATAGACCAATCTCATCCATGGCATGCATAAGAGATAATCATTAACTGAATACAATGAGGTTGATATTATTTTTAGAAATATCAGTTCATACAAACGTTAGGGCATTGCAAATTTGGAAATGATTTAATAAGGTATGGATGCATTTTCTGCTCAACAGGAGGAATGCATCAAGTTGAGGATGTTCTAATTTATTAAAACTAATTAAATGTCTGATTCATTGCAACATATGCTGTTCAGCAAGGACTCAAGACACCCTGAGTGGACAGACCGATGTTATGCCATCAGAATCCATACATGGGAAAACATTACACTTGTACAGAGAGAATGTTATATAAAAACACACTGCATTCATATTCTTTCACAGCATCCTATATAGCAAATACACCTCCCATACTTATGAACTACTTATACAATGTCATAAAACATGCAAAGCTTCTTGTTTGTTTGCCCTAAAGATGTTTGACAAAGTAGTGCATCTGTATCATTGCATTATTAGTGTGTAGACAATGAAATGTATGCACCACTCTTATACATGTTTATGCAACTGAACTGTGATTTGTCTCAGTTTTTATTCATTTGGTGCATTTGCTGTAGGCAATTTCTGTTAGATTTAATAAAAGAGCCTTTGATATGTGGCCTTGTCGTGTCAAACCAAACAAGCATCAATCTAAAACATCACTATGTTTAATGCACACTGACAGTCTGTTCATTTCTGTCTTCCTCTGCACTTTATGAGTGTATCCTCCCTTTATACAACAACAAAATCACTGGCATTTGAAGCAAACTATAAGCACACAGTATCATTAACTTGCTGGCCGCCCACCATGATATATTTCAAGCAGTTTGTCCTTTGCACACTGCCCTACCATTCTTCTTCCTCACTGTCCAGGTAGTGGCACCCTTTCATTTGATGACTAATGCTCCTATAAACTGGAGAGTGGAGTAAAATATAGAGAGAAAGAAAGTGAGGAGGCTAACAGCCTAAATGAAATTAGCTATCCAACAAGTGAAGCAGTTTTTGGCAGACTCTCAAGGCGCATAGTATATTTGGCATTATGATACAACAGGATTGCAAATGAGGTGCTGTGTGATGCCAAATCTGCCCGGATGGTTTTAGTCATGTAGCCTTTGCAGAGGTCTTGTTTTCTACAATATGCTATGAGATATTTTGGGTTTTAAATTGGCCTATTTTGCTGTACAGATTTCTGTATAAGAGGGGACCGTAGACAAGCAGCAGATGTATATTAAGCTGAGAGATTTTTATAGGAGAACAGGACGGATTTATTGACTGGGTCTACGGGCCGATATAAGCTTAGTGCAGGCATATCAGTATCTGTTTGTCAATCCATCCCTCCTCCTGGACGGACAGACATGCAATTGTACGTACAGAGTACTCATACCAGACTCCTTGTCAGAGTTCACCATTGAGAAATAGAGCTGGGCAATATATCAATATTATATCGAAAGTGTTGTCTTTTCCTGGTTTTAAAGGTTGCATAACAGTAAAGTGATGTCATTTTCTGAACTTACCAGACTGTTGTAACTGTTCTATTATTTGCCTTTACTCACTTTGTCATTATATCCACATTACTGATGATTATTTATCAAAGATCTCATTGTGTAAATATTTCGTGAAAGCAACAATAGTCAACACTACAATATCGTTGCGGTAACGATATCAAGGTATTTGGTAAAAAATATCGTGATATTTGATTTTCTCCATATCGCCCAGCCCTATTGAGAAATGTGCCGAAATCCCCCAAACCACTACACTCAAAGCTCTTATCACACATACACATCCTCTCAAACCACTACGAAAAGCTCTTATTACACACACACACACACACACACACACACACACACACACACACACACACACACACACACACACACACACACACACAGTATACTCACATTGTCATTGCATCCTTTGTTGTCCTCGTATTTTGTCTCTATGTGGATGGAGAACTTGGGCAGGAATGAGCACTGTGGATAAAGAAAGACAAAGATGTGACACCGCTTGTAATAACATAAATAAATTAAAAGCAACGGTGCTCAAAAGTAGCCCTGCACATCAAAGTTGTCATTGTTGTTCCATTGCCTTTTAGCATTTAAAGAATTTAAAGAGTAAATATAGAAGTGGTGAACAGTTTATCCTGTAGAAAGTTAATAGTCCTTACTTCTGGTGATAATACACATTACAGTTACTTGTTTTGGGTGTATGTCTGAACTCTAGTTTACTGTATGACAAATAGCTGTCAAAAAGAGGCCACTTAGTAATACACTTTGTTGTAACTTCTTTCAATGGTAGCTAAGTACTTTACTGTACTTTATTAACACAGACTGTCAAAGCTGCTGTTAGATTTCGGTCTCTCTTTCTCTCTCTCATGTTCCTTCTCATTGTGTAGTGCAAAACAAAAGTCCAGTCTGTGATTATATAGTATGTCAATTTCTATCTCTTTGTCAACATTGACAAAAGCCAAGACAATCTGACTTTTGAGTCTTTTGCCTAAAAACAAATTTTGGCATGGCTAAACCAACTCATACGTAAACACAAAACGCCCCCACACATATACTGAGGCAATATCAAGCATTCTGTCGCTGCAACATTGTTGTCTTTCCCCTCTTGCCCCCGCACCCTAAAGTGGCGTGACTCATCTGTTGACATATTTCTCCCTGTGCACAACAGAAGCCCTATAGCTAAGCTGTGGTTAATCACAGGACACTTAGGCAGTTCTGTGTGTGTGTGTGTGTGTGTGTGTGTGTGTGTGTGTGTGTGTGTGTGTGTGTGTGTGTGTGTGTGTGTGTGTGTGTGTGTGTGTGTGTGTGTGTGTGTGTGTGTGTGTGTGTGTGTGTGTGTGTGTGTGTGTGTGTGTGTGAATGTCAAAGGGTGCACTTGCAGTGAAAAACACACAGAATGACAGCACTGTTACCATATAGAACATAGTGGAGAATTTAGCAGCTCAAGTACAAGATATTTTTCACAAGAGTTGTTAGGAGACCAAAACAGAGCGATAAAGTAATATGAATATGTAACTTTTTAGGAACGTTTTGGTAACATTTAGCGGGTCGGCAGAAAAAAAAATCCAAATGAATGTCAATATTGCTCTGTTTATTCTGGATGTGTAAATAGTTAATGGTTTACTAGCACGTTCGCCATAACAACTTTAAAAAGGTGATAACTGTCAATGTTGCGATTAAGTGGGCATAAATAAATCTATTCATTCCAATTAAACACTCATAAAATATTTTTCCTTGCCACCATATCCAACCAGATTTAGCACTAGTTTTAATCCTTACATTTTATTTGAATGTCTGATTTTTAGTAAATATAGTGCCCTGAAAATGGTTGACAAATGGAACAAAAAAATAATGTCCTAGTGGCCTGTGATTTATGTGCATTAATAATTGTGAGGGGTCAAGATTCTTGTTTTTCTTCATTTTGGAGACACCAGTGATGATCAGCACTGTCCACACTCAATGTGGCCACTGGTGCACCATAATGCACTCAAAGACATACAGTGTTACATAGAGGATACTTACTGTATATTCTACAGACCGTGGCGTGGGGTGACACAAGCAGAAACAGAACACAGGAGAAACACAGTTAGTTATGCAGATTCTTCCAATTTTCCACAGCATGAAAGGAAATAGCCACAATGTACAAAAATGTGTGAGACATACAGAAAGTGCATAGTGGCTGTCAAATACAGTATCTGATATCTCACATCATCCCTGCCTTAGTCACTTTATCCTCTACTTACTTTAATTTGCTCTTATCAAAAAGAAATTCCCTTTTATCTATACTCCTCAGCTTGTAACACTTTTCCCCTTAGATCAGGATCATTAAAGCATCACAGAAATGGGCACCGCGGCTCTGATCATTGCACTCCTGACTACTGGTTGCTTGTAATGTCGGCGATTTAGGAAGCAAGGCTTATTCCACTTCTGCGCTCGTTGAACATCAGCGTGGATCAAAAGCATTTGCTTCACGGCAAAACTGGAAACTTATATGCACGCCAGCTTTAACATGTTTTGCATGTCAATAACATGTTTGTGCTTTCTCATACCATGTCGTTCTGGCAAACTGACACAGTGTAGCAGAAAGCTGCGATGGTGCAACTGACAGTGGGATCAGTGTGTGTCAGCATTAAGCAATTTCTGTCTAGAGACACTGTCCCATGTCAATACTATCACCTTTTAGAGTTGAAGGTTACACTTTATTGATCAATGTTGCAAAATCCTCCTTTTGTCTTCAGAGATTTAATTTACGTTTTGCATAGAATGCTATAAAACCGCTTATTTCCAATGTCGCTGCATGCGGCTCAGGATCCTTCCGATAAAACCCTCACATCCTTCAGAAATTACGTATGAAGTAGCTGAAAAGTGAGCGTCGGAACAACCTGAATTATACAGCACATGTCTGAAGTTGCACAGGGACTTTGGTAGAAAAGCTTTTTCCTTCCTTTTAAAAATGTATTAAAAAATGCAGTGGAGATTAGCAATCTTTGACTTGTTTGAGTGCTAGAATTTACTCTTTTATTTTCACACACAACTCCAACTCCCTAAAAACATCCAGTCAGTACCAAATGGTGAGTGCTGAGTAAACTGTTGAGAAGCTGACCTTTTAAAGAAGCTTCATGTGACTACAATACAAAACTATTCTAGCCTGAGCTATTGTAGCCTCTATTTCAAAACATGACAAGTATTATAGAGAAGTAGAGAAGCAGCACGGTGGCTCAGTGGTTAGCACTTCTGCCTCACAGCAAGAAGGTTCTGGGTTTGAACCCAGGTCGTCCCAGGCCTTCCTGTGTGGAGTTTGCATGTTCTCTCCGTGCTTGTGTGGGTTTCCTCCGGGTGCTCCGGTTTCTTCCCACCATAAAGACATGCATGCAACTAGGACTACAGTTGAAAATTAGCTGACTGGCAACACTGGCGCATTTACAGAAATGTTGATTAATGTGCATTGTCCTAATCAAAATAAATACATCTTAAGCAGTAGGGCTCTCCTATTGTTACTGCAGCTTACTGGATTTGATATGATGTGAGTTTTGAATGTGTAAGGTATGTGGTATAAAAAAAAGTGTCATAAAAAAGCTACTAAAGATTGATTAGCTGGCAGTCCAACAAACACATTTACTCTGTATGCTCACCTGTTATGGTGTAAGGGTAGTAGTTCCATGCTTTCTCTGTCACGTAGAAGATTTTCGGAACCACTGCTCGAGCCCAGGTGGGTAATTTACTGCAGAGAGACATTAAGACAGACAGAGAGGAGAGAGACTGTGAGCATGTAGCAGTGAAGCCGGGATGGGGGATGGGGAGATTGCTTTCATTATCGCATCAATCATTAAAAAAAAAACTTGTTCCACTTGTGAAAGGAGAATCTGTGTACATTGAAACTGAGGGATGCTGTGAAAAGAATCCTTCCAAAAGCTTTAATTCAGGGGAGATGCTACGGGAGACCAAACACATGTTTCTCTGCACACCAGGTTATCTCAATGGTACCTAAAGATTTTCAACTAATGATAGGGCAGTGTTGTGCTGGACGTTTTCTTGGCTCGGCACAGTAACTGCCTGGAGTCTACTGGATAAGACTTCAGGCTAACAAGACATAATGTGTTGGTTAGTGAGCCCTAGAGGTGCTGGTAGGTACATTTAGTTATCTTTGGAAAGAACCAGGCTAGCTGTTTCCCCTTGTTTTTAGTCTTTATGCTAAACTAGCTGAAGCTTCACATTTATCATACAGAGCATACAGAGAGTGGTATCAATCTTCTTAAACTCTCAGCATGAAAGCAAATATTCCCAAAATGTCGAACTAACCTTTCTCCCTCTTCTATTAGTTCTCGAGCCCCTTTTGGCACCCTGAACCTTTCTGTATCATCGACCATGTGTTCACAGAATTACAGTATGCTGCCAATATGTGCACTTTGTGTGTAATGCTTGACATTCTCTGATCTCTGGTAAGACTGCAATTGAGGCTGCATTGAGAACTTATTTATGAGCAGGCTTTCGTGCAGCCTGCCTTCATCTCCGCTTCCTTTGATTGACATGGAAAACAAGTTCTTAAGGAGAACAAAAATGGCGCCAACTGAATCGTGACGGCTGTGAATAAAAACAGCCATCGACGATCACATTGTGTGAATGTTGGCAATCTCTTTCTCTCTCTCTCTCTCTGACTGACAGTCCTCCCACACCTCCATCTGTTGATTTCTCCCATTCCCTCCTTGTTCTTTTAAAGATCTTTGCCAATGGCTGCTGTGACGGGGGCCTACTTTGCCAAGCATGTAGGCGTGGTGGGTAGCTGCTCTGAGTTTTCAGGCTAAAGCAGACGTTTGTATTCAGAAGAAAAAACATAAAATACACCCTAATTCAGTTGAACACATCCACGGAAAGGCAACACTTTATTTAATCATAAAATCAACTATCTGCTCTCCGCTCTTAATGAAAGTAATTGACAGAACAAGCGTGGAATCGATGTGCAGATCGAATGGGATAAGACAAAATAGTGAAGTACAGCGCAAGCAGATTGTGAGGGCTAATGGGATGGTTGCAGTGTGACAGAACGAGTCCAGATTGACTTCTCTGCTGGTGAATCAGTGCTAATAGTTTTTTGGCAGAGCCAGATGGATGGGCAGTTGAATGGGGCAGAACAGTGGTTAGTTATGGAAAATCACATTAATTTAATAAAACGTACATTATCTTCTTACATTTTACATAAGTTAATGTAATGTCACAGATATTAGTTCATTATTATTTAATTCACTGGAATTCATCTCATGGTTTAGTTATTTTCTGATCTTACACTGCAGAGGTTTTTTGTGTTTTTCTTTCTTTTTTCATTCAGGAGTGAGTATTTTTGTTGTTGTATGGGACTCATCAGCTTTGTGTTTAGTTTGCTTCCCTGACAGAATGTAAAAAACTTCTCTAGAACAAATCCAACAAATTTGGAACAAAATTTTACTTTAACAAAATGTCAGCTACTCTGGAAAGGTTTTTCCATCCAAGCTGAAGATGTAAATGGACATGCATGCTGAGAGTTTGGATTCTTCCTTTTAATATCTCTGTTGAAATTCCCTCAATGGGTAAAGTAAGCTGTTGAAATTGCATAAAGAAAAAAAAACAAAACAAAGAAATGTCACTGTGAAATAAAAGAACTGGCCGGAAGCACTTAAAAACACAACAGAAACACAAAATCAGGTGTTGCAGTGCTTAGCGCAGGGTTGCGCGTCCTTTCAGGGGCCATGGTAGGTGAGTTAAGCCAGAAAAAGTGAACGTCATGCGGCGATGACAGTTAAGTTTAGGCACCAAAACGACTTGTAAGCGTTTCCTGGGTGAAAGTATTTTGTTTTTCTCCGCATAGTGAACTCCGTTCTCCGGCTTAAAAGGCCCTGTGTTTCATGTTGACACCACATTGTGCTACTTCATTTAATTTCTTCATTCTATTTGATATTGAAGTGCATAAGTGTTTCGACATGGCCGGCAGAGTGCCACTATATCCATGGTATTGGAAGGGGAATTTATTTCTTGCATATTTTGTTTTGTTGTGCAAAATCAAAAAACATCCCCCTCTGCTTTCTTCACAAATCGCACCCTAATAAAACCTAACGTCATACTCCATTGTGTTTTGTCTGATTGCTGGTTATGCGATTGGCCACCGCAGTATGACGTTGGGTTGCGTTTATATTATTACACAATATTATATATTGATTCTGTTTCAACTTCTGCCGCAGGGCTGCTGTGGGTTTTTTTCCGCATTCCCTGCGGTCCCCATCGCTGCAGCCTAAACGCACTACCCATATTCAAATGAATGGGAGGACTGTTTTTTTCGCTGCTACAGCTGATTTGGTGTGAATGCAGCCTTAAACATAGAGGGTGCAATGGCTTTAGCATGTCTAGCAACTTCTGTTCCTTTGCTATGCAAACCATGACTTATTTACTGTACAAAAAAAGCCTGGAGCAACTTTTGTGGAACTTGATAATAAAGTGTTCCATTTTTATTCTTAATTCTTTTATTAAATACATTGTAAATTGCATGCCTGAATGGAAGCCCAACTTATCTCTGATTGCTCCCTCTGCATTCTTCATCTCCCCTCCCCTGAAGAGCAGAGCTGTGCTGACTCAGCATAATTAGTTCCCTGGCATCGTGAACGCTGACACAGGTGTTGGTGCTAAAACAAATGACCTACAGCATCTCTGCCCCCTCTCTATTCTCCCTCTCTTGTCCTTATTTATTTTTATTTTTTTTATCTTTTTCCCTTGCGGTCATTTTCTTTTCTTCTTTTTTTTCTTCACACATTCTCCATCCTATTCCGTCATATCTCTTGGATTCATGTTTGCCTAACTAAACTCTGTGTGTGTGTGTGTGTGTGTGTGTGTGTGTGTGTGTGTGTGTGTGTGTGATTTGCGGGTATGGGGTGATATATAACTGATGGATAAGTAAAAAAGTGTGTTTGCAAAGCTTACCAGCCTTATCAAAGGGCTCAATGTTATCTTGGCCAGTTGATATATACACTTTACTTTGTACTGCAGGTATTTCCAGCTTGAGGAAATTATTGCTTTTGAGCTGATTTGTTCATTGAGTGAGAAAGTTCAGAAACAAGAGATCTAGTCCTAGGTGGCGAGCAACACTTTAGGACCATGAGCCTAACAGGAAAGCCAATTAAATAATTTAAAAATACCAATTGTAAACCTCATTGTTGTAGTGTTTCACTTCTGCATTCCTCAGACATACTCTGTGGTTTCATGATGCCTTTAATCTTAAATTAACTATTAACAAAATTTGAGTTTCTGCAGGTTATGCTCTTTTCTTTAACTGTTCAGCCATGGTGGCTTTTGTTTTTCTGTCCACCTCCTTTTATTTTATTTTGTGGACCAAGAAAGACATCATATTTCATGAACTGGCTACAGACTTAACCAAACGTGTTAAACGAGTACTTCACACACATAAATGAATTACATGTTCCACAATAAACCATTCCACTGACCTGTTGAGGTAGACTCGTTTCTCTGTGAATTGTCCTTGGCCATGTGCCGGGTCTTCATACGGTTCGTTCTGGACGACCTCCACTCCTTCCCCTCGATCACTCTGCTCGTGGCTGTGTTTACTGATCATGTACAGCTGCCCAACCCGGTACTGGAAGATAAAGCAGACAGACAGGATAAGTTTACATACTATTGTCTGACAGCAACCACTTTAAGAAACTTACAGCGTACCCTTGAAACATTAATACATAGTGTAACAGGTATTAAGTTTCCACAGCCTGCAACAAATCTCAAGAGGTATCATGAAACTATGGGAAGTCATCTAAATAGAAGTGGCATTGGAACACACATTTGCACCATAGCAAACCAATATTATATTTGAACTAAACTGTGCACTTGTGGCATTCAGATACATACAAATCACGTGAAATTTGGAGGAAATGAAACAACTAAAATACAAGAATCACACGTGGTTTATGGAGCGCAACAAGCCATTCGTTTACAGAAGATATGTTTTTACGTTCCGAATAGGGCCTGAAGTAATTCTGTACGCAGTTTCAACTGAAACAAAAAATAGCACCCTGTCTAATTATCATCAAACACATCCCAGCTGGGTCTTCTCATTGTTAATCAGACCAATACTCGCTAATTTGTCATTAAGCAAAATGATGACAGTAACAGGAGGCCGGTAGAGGAATAACAATACTATAACACTGCTAATGATAAAGGACTCATAATCAGAAAATATTAAAGTGCCACTGCTGTATGTGTATGTATGTGTGTGAACTCAGTGTGGAATAAGATTTAAAAGCTAATGCGATGCACTGACACAAATTGTTACATGTTTTTGTTTCCCACTGTAAAAGCAAAAGTGTATTTCTAACAAATAATGATAAATACTAAATGATCTGAAGCAATGCATCAGGATCAATACAAATCATTGAGATACCTTCACTATTTAAGAACATAAAGGGTGCCGTTTTTAATCACAAATATAAGATAAAGGGTTCAATATTAGCTTGAAATTTTAAACAACTAACTTTAAATGGGGTTATTGCTTTATTTCTTCCCATAAGGCTGACGGAAAAGTGGTAATCTGTACTCCTTAACAAGGTAAAGCGCAGATGTTTGGATGAGTATGACCATGGATTTCCCGTCTGCTTGGGCCTAAGTTAACACACATTCTTTATTCATTGCCTGATTTTATGCAGACTTAGCTGAAATAAAGTCAGAAAACAAAGTAAACTCATGTCAGCTTCTGCAGCAATAATGCTTCTTCCATGAAAGGCCAGACTTTCAAAGAGAGAGAATAGGAGCTGACTGAGCTTGAGACACTGAGGAGCATCAAAGGAGGGTAACCTGAGGAATTATAATGAGGAGGAGGGGCTAACATTAAATCAAAGACATAGAAAAGACACACATGACATTTTTTACTGTAAGAAGATGAGAAAAATGAGGGGTAAACGGCAAAAAAAGATGGTTTGATGATGGCTGGTGATGCTTATAATCCTTTTATCTGTTACAGTCTGTGAACAAGTGTAGCTGCACTGGGTTTCCTGCTCAGTCACCATATGTGTTCTCTTCCCTCTGTGCTCCTCTCCACCACATGTTTCAATTTAAAAAGAAATCTCAGAAGTGAGTATAGGGCACTGGTAATGAAGGAGAGCTAAATCACGCCTATTCCCCTGGATTCCACATTTCCTTTTCCTCTAACCTTTACCTGTCACGGCTGTTGGCTGAGCGGTGAAATGCTGTCAGGGGAAAATGTAAGGTGTTCATCCAAGATAGCTCTCAACATTGTGTCAGCACCTAGCTGCTGGTGCAAATCTTTGATGGATGCACATATTTTACGGATACTTTCTAAAAATAAATGAAACTATTTGTGTAATGTTATGTAAAGTCCTGCAAGTCATTAGACCAGTCCTAGTGGAGGCATGTAAAACCAAGCAGCTATATAACATATGCTATTATGGGAGAGTTGCATAATTAGGGCATCTGTGGCTAACACTTGCATGCCAACATTTGATGCTTCATGAAATTCAATAGAATCAACAAATAAAAACAAGTACTAAAAAAAATGCTTATTTACAGTTGAATTTAGCTGAATAAAAAACTAAAAAAACAATGTCCAAGTGCATTAACAAAGCAATGGGGCAAAATCTATCTAATACAGTATATGACTACTACTATGCCATAATTATCTCAGAGTGGATGCACACACTAACACTACTAGACATACATTCCTCAGCAATACACCACCAAACTTGAGACATTATGCACACAATCTAGTCATCAAGGGTCACAAACCCAGCTGTAGCACCTTGGCTCTGTGTCCTCTGTGGTACTGTAGACGAGTTTCACTGTGAAACTTTGAAAGGGCAGCAATACAATGAATGACACACTTCCTCTGTGTCCTCTGTGCCAAGGCCAACACTTTCTAAACAACTGCATTACGTGTAGGATTGAGGTTTCAAAAAAAGGACACACACACACACACACACACACACACACACACACACACACACACACACACACACACACACACACACACACACACACACACACACACACACACACACACACACACACACACACACACACACACACACACACACACACACACACACACACACACACACACAAAACCAGGCCTAAAGAAGGTTGCTTGAGCACAAAAGTCCGCAAATAGAAAGCCTTAACATACCTCCTAGATTTGACTGACCTCAATTGAATCCAAATAAACTACCCCTCTGAGTTGGGACCTCTGAAATACCCAAATGTGTATCATCATTCACTAAAGCCATAATCCATTATTTTGGGAAATATGCTTTCTGTTAGAAAGTTAGATGAGGACTAGGGTTGGGTATCATTTGGTTTTTTTTCGATTCCGGTGCTAAATCGATACTTTTAAAATGGTGCCGGTGCCTAAACGGTGCCTGAACCGGTACTTTTCAATAAAGTTAAAAAAAAAAAAAGAAGAAAAAAAATAAGTGTAGTAAACAACAGTCAGTGACTTGTTTATTGCTAAGGCCATGGTCAAAATTAAAGATTTAATAATAATGTAATAACTATAACAATAACAATAACTTATTTCACCAGTAAATTGCTGTTGAACCCCAGATGGGAAAAGGGTATTTTACAATTACTCTGAATGCACCACAAGGCTACCTGTTTTAAGTGAATCTGTGTTGTTTAATTCCGACCATATAAACATACTGTATATCTATGAATTGCGACAACGGCAGCTGCTGCGCTGCAGTGCAGACTGTTACATCCCGCTGTAGAAGTCCTCCACAGTGTAATACAGTCACACTTTACACTGTTTAACGTTAGCTGTCAGCATTTTAACCGTGATTAATCCACTTGCTAGCTAAAGGTAGGCTAACGTTACATGCTGTCAGGTGTAGTGTAAAGTCGAGCACCGAAATGAGGCACCGAAACTTTCGTTCTTATTCGGTCTCGTTACTACCGTTTACGTCGGCACCGGTTCCCTATTGGCACCGAGTTTCGGTACCCAACCCTAATGAGGACATTAATACCACTTTCATGTTTCCACTGCGAAGTGGGGAACTTAAAGGCGATTAGCATAAAAACTGAAAGCGGGGGGAAACAGCTAGCCCGGCTCTTGCCGAGTTCAAAGATACACCT
The DNA here is from genome assembly GCF_004354835.1 of Perca flavescens. Taxonomy (NCBI): domain Eukaryota; kingdom Metazoa; phylum Chordata; class Actinopteri; order Perciformes; family Percidae; genus Perca; species Perca flavescens. The sequence goes on from NC_041332.1 coordinate 18,237,616, forward strand.
ACCAGCACTTAAAAACCTCAGCCATTAGGATAACATGTTATATCTTGTTTACAGTAATGCAAAAATAACATGGTGTAACTATTTGTTGGTGAACAACAGTTAACCACAGTAACCGCAGGATGAATAAACTGTTGTTCCTCAAGAAATAGTTACAGCATGTACAGTATCCCTCCCCCTAAAATCACAAATTGTCATGTTACATTTTGTACATTCACATCACATTTTAATTAGTGAGTGTGCTATAATTTTTTTTTTTTTTACTTTGTACAGAACCAGGCTAGCGTAGGGTGACCAGATGTCCCAGTTTGACCGGGACAGTCACGATTTTGAAATTAATGTCCCGAGTCCCAACAAAAACGGGACGCTAAAATGTCCCGGTTTACACCAGGAGCGGCGTGAGACGATTTTGACGGGGCTTTAGCCCCGAATGTTTTGAGTGTAGCCCCGAATGTAACTTTGTCCAGTTTATTCTTCCGAGGCGAATACAATGGGCAGCTACGTGCAGGGGCCGACCATGCTGTATTTGTTGCTATCACCTAGGAACCGTCTCTATGTGACGAAAGCTGTGAAAGGTGAAGTTTTCGGAGGAATCATAGCCAAATCTGTGTAATACATTGATGCCATCAACACAAAGTTTAGGAGTGCAATACTAATGATTTAGTTTGAAGTTCCCGTGACGTGACGTTTCCAGTCTACGGTTCAGACTCAAACACACGACGGAGCTCTGAAGCAGACCTGTGGGTCTCACTGTGTCCACTCTCTCTGTAAAATGCAGGGCAGCTTCAGGTTATAATGGATGCGCTCAGCTGTGGACATGCTGCGGCAGATGTGTTGCATTTGAGCTCCGTGTATTTCTGCAGTAGTTTCGGGTTTCCACCTCCGATGTAGAGCAGCGTATTGCCACTTCCCTAGCTAAACTCTTTGTCTCATTCAGAGACGCAAACGGGGCTCTGTGTCTGTCAGAAGGTCTGAGATCTACCTTATCAGCAGAGCTATCACGTAATGCACAGCAGAGTATGGTGCATGTAGCCTATAGATTATTTTCTGAAATATAGTGACTTTATTCTTGTAATAGCCCATTATAATGTTATTTTTCTCAAAATATCATGACTCCTTCAAATCACAGAGAACACATATATACTGTATTTTGAATGTGCACAACGTTTTGGACATTGCTCAAACACATCTGAAATATTAAAGTCCAGGGGTTTATTAATACATTAACAACAAAAGACGCCAAACAGGAGGGAAGAGTAAATGATGCCTAGGCTACATGAGCGCTGACTCAGATATAATTAGAAAAGTCGATCCAAAGGAGAATAAATAGTTGAAAGCAATACATAATGCCTGAGAGCCTTACTTCTATGTTTTCCATTATGTTTGGATTGTAATCTATGTTTCTCTTCACATAAAGATATTTCCAGCATACATTGATTCAGAAAAAGGTAGAAATAGGTGCATACAAATTCACCAGAATACAGGAAATTAAGTGTTTAATGCTCAAAATTTTCAATAAATCATTTTAGTTTTTTTGGAATAAATAACACTTCAAAAAATCTTTTTTAGAAAAAATCTCAACATAAATCTCAAAATGAACTGAAAAAGGCTGTTGCTGCAATGTTGTTAATTTAAAAAAAAAAATCCAGTTATTAGATGAGGAGCCTAAGATCAAAATAATGAAGTTACTGTCTGTGTATATGTCTGACCTGGGCTGGCACAATGTTCATGTTAAAAAGTGTGTGCGTGCACAAGCACTACGATCACGCGCAAAGTGTCCCGGTTTTAGCTCCGGGAAATCTGGTCACCCTAGGCTAGCGGTTTCCTCTTTTTGCTAAGCTAGGCTAATTGCCCATCAGCTTTAGTTCTAACCTAACCTCACTTAACACATAGACATGAGCAGGGCTGGACTGGGACAAAAAATTGGCCCTGGCATTTTTGGCCCAGGCGGCCCACACTAACTCCATTCCCTGCAGACAGTTCTCTTAAAATATGCGTGCATTCTATGATATGAGTTGCCTAGTGTTCAGCGTTCATGTGATAGTTTTGGATCCTTCAAGAGCGGTGTCAAGATTTATCTGTTGATTTTACACTTAAATAATTAATTAATTCTTAGAGTTATGATTTGTATATTTATGGTATTTTTATATATATATTTATTATTGATATTTGATATTGTATTGTCATTATTGTTATTGCTATTTTGCTTAATATTGGCTTAGCAACTTTAAATTTAATTTTAACTATTGTAAGATTCATATTTTGTTGCTTTGGACAAAAGTGTCTGCTAAATACAATAACCATAACCCTTCTCAAAAGCTATCCAGGTGTATGACGGCGCCTCCTGAAGCTAAATTCTCAAAAGTAGTAAATGCTGAGAAAATTACCATAATAATGCCCTGGAAAAGAGCACCAATACAAGAGAAGCTAATTAAGCCATTCAAAGAACACTGATGCTTGTATCAACACTGATTTTATAGATCACAGACTTTTTAGCTACCCAACAGGCTAACCGCTAGCATTTTCAATGTAAGCTTAAACAGTTAGGTGGCAGCCACTAACTTTAATGTTACAGAAAAACTGCTTGTTGTTGTTGATCATGTGGACACACACACACACACACACACACACACACACACACACACACACACACACACACACACACACACACACACACACACACACACACACACACACACACACACACACACACACACACACACACACACACACACACACACACAGCCTCCCTCCCTTCCTGAGAGTCCCTGTTAATTTGCCTACTCCTTACCACATCGTCATCTACTCTCTCTTCCATCTTTTCCTCACTCGCTACCATGGCCCTGTCGCCTCCTCCTCGCGGCTTCTTCCCTCTCATGATGCGGTTTCTGCTTCTGTTTAGCTAGCCACCTCTCCTCCTCCTCGGCTTCAGGTAATGCTAATGTTGAAGCAGCTACTACAGCCCCAAACATGTCCGAAATTTTTGAGGAATCCGCCTGTATAGATTCTTAATCTTTTTCTCCTGTAATTTCTCTGCACCTCCCTTGCACTTTAGTGGTCGTTTGTCCATTTTAACGGTGGATGCTAAACTTCCAGCATAACAATTACAACTTGTGTGTCAGGGCCGGGAGGCGTGGCCATGGTGGGATTCAGAATTTGCCATGTTGTCCGGAGGCGGAAGGGGGGGTCCCTGGATTTGATTGGTTCAGGCCAGTGTCAATAAAGAAAAGTAACCAGTGGGCCGCTGTGAATTCTTTATGGGCCGGCCCGCCAAAAATTAAAAAATGCCATTAAAAAAAGGCCTATTTATATCGGGCGATTCGCCCAAAGGGGCAAGGCCGCCCACCGGAAAATGCCCGGTATGCCAGATGGCCAGTCCAGCCCTGGACATGAGACTGTTATCAATCCTCTAATCTAACTCTTTGGAAAGAAAGTGAATAAGTGTCATATTATTTAGAACTCCATAAAGCTGATATTTCCAACTTGTTAGCAAACGGTTGCCTATTTACACTTTCAGCAGATACGTATCAATATTAGCATTCATTCGGAGCCGTGTTTCTTCTCACCTGATAAATGTCCTGAAAAAATGTCCAATATTCACTCTTCTTTCAGCTCTGATTTTGGTCTCCACCAACTCCTGAGGGAAATATCTGGCTCTTTAGCTGCTAAATGTTCCACTATGTTCATGCAGTCAATTGCTATCTTTGTCTGTTAGTCGTTAGGTGCCCGGCAAAAAGCGCACAGAAGGTTTTTGGCACTTTTCCACTGAAAACAGTATGGAAAAACCAAAACAATGAGCTGAAATATATATAAAGCTCCAAAAGGGAACTGAATGATAATTCCCTGTGGGTTCATTCATCACTACAAGTATACAAGTAGTCATGTCATTCATTGTTAATACAAAACTATTAATTAGTAATATATATTATATAACTTGCACTTAAAATGTCCTAAAACAACTTTAGCAGCAGTAGAGCAAAACCAAGCAACCACTAAAAAGTTCAGTCGTAGTTCAGTAAGTGCACTGTAGTGGAGGGCTGTCATGTTGCAAGATTATCAAATGCATTAATCAAAAAGGACATTTTCAGCACTCACGCCACACCTAAGGACATTTTGAATGTTGGCAAGATCAGCCCTAAGATGACCTGTACACAGTGTAAGGCTCTGTGCAGCACAGCCAGTACCACAGTTCTGAGATTAGTGAACAATCTCCATGTTTTATCTAATACTGATACAGGGGTAGCTAGTCTGGTTGTGTGTTAGTGATTCAACTTGGGCGACTTAGTACTTTAATACAGTGTGAACTGTCTCAAGAGTGAACACATTACTGGCAGTCAGTCACAATAAATAAATTATAGTGAATGTTGAGAAGATCAGCACACATAATGTATAACAGTATACACTTTCAAATATGTACAGTCCAAACATGGTAGAGCTGTATTAGAAAAGCTTATGTAATTCATTGTTTTAAATAGAAAAAGGCCTCTGCCCATTTGTGTGTTCATTTATTAATGCAGCATATAATGCAGCATATATGAGTTGAAGTTATTACATTACCACCCGTATCCCTTACAACGTGTGCTTTAACAGCCAGAAGCAATTGCATAACATGTTCTTTCAGCATCACCTTCCATCCATTCAGCCTCAGCTCCATTAATAAAAGTTCACCATTTTATTGAAGTTTTGAAAGCAAAGGCAGCATTTCTAAAAACAGCTCTGGGCTGTAATGAGCACGAGCCTGTCAGGTTAAGAGCTACTGTAAATAATGCAGATGCTCTCCACTCCTCTTCTTCATGCCACATACAAAATGAGGGATGTGAGTGGGGTGGATCTGCAGAAGTTGCAAATGAGAGAGAGATACAGACGGACAGACATAAAAGCTTGACATGCAGGGTTACACAGGCAGTAAAGTATGACATCAGTCTGATTTAATGTCCGTTTAGACAAGAGATGTCCTTTTAAATTCCCTTCGTCATCGATGAGCTGTAGTGGTCATCAACTTTTAAAGATATCAAGGACGTGCATACATTATCTCGGCCTCTTAGGAGCGATTCATTGAAATGTTTGAGGACACCATGATGAACGTGCTCGATTGTAAACAGGCCAAAACAGGCCGGGGCACATTAGAGAAGGTTTTTACAACAAGAAATAAAAGCTTGTACTGAGTTTGAATAGCCCTGTTATTTCCCCCCTGTTGAAGTAAAACAGGCAATCACTTCAGAGAAAGCTGCAGCGCTAAAGTACTACTCACTCGGTCTCTTGTCTGGAATGTTCACAGCGTGATCGATCATTTAGCTACATGACTCAGCCGGCACAGAGAGGCCAGTATACTTGCCTTGTCTTTATTCGGTTTGTCTGATGACGAGGTACTCTGTTTTGTTGTTGCTCATTAATCAATGCCAATAAAGTAGAGTGCGTTGTCATCATCACCACCTATTATAGGGTTCTGTGTGGTCTAGGTAGTTGAAACCCAAAACCCGCTAACACACTTTCATTTAAGAAAATTATATACAATAGTGTGTAAGCGATTAATCTCAGTGTGTAATCACAAACACTTTATTTTCTTCACCGCTGTGTAAAAGATTGGTTTGCTACATCTTTGCTCTTGGTTTGTTCCCATAGCAAAAATACAACTGAGGACTTATAAACTAAGGGCTCACTAGTTGCTGTTTTACAGCCTGTTATCCTGCCAGGTTAGAAATTTACAGCCGCAGGTAGAGTCAAAACAAACTGGGCTCTTTGTGAAGTTGAAATATAAATTCAGTACACAAGAAAAAAAAATTTGACAGTGGTCCATTCTGTACACCACAGGGTTTACAAGTTCAACATTCTGCTGTTTATCAGATGTTAACATTTGTCTTCTTTTAAAAGCTTTTTGCAAAAAGTAGTTTTTCTCTTTTCACACAAACTTAAACCTTTTTTGCATGCCATAGCCCCCTTTCTCCCTTGCTCCCTGTGTATCTCTTCAACGTCAAATATGAAATGTCCAATAAAGAATCATAAAATATATTTCAGTTTACAACCAAGATGTTCCCATATAGAGACTTATACAACAGGTCTGGACCATGAATTTGGTTCGTATTGCAGAGAAAATGCTAAGAACTCGAAAATTGGTGCATGTGACAAATTCTCCTAAATCACTAGTATGTGCCACTTAAGAACAAATCTCTTTGTACAAGTGGTTCTTGCACGAGGCTTGTTGCTTAAGCTGCCCAGATCACTGAATAAAGAAATGCTCCAGATTTCAAATACAACACCCACAGTAAAACATGATAGCAAAATTGCCTGGATTGGAAAAACCATAGTGTACTGTTTGACCCCTTAAATTCAATATATTGGAAATAGTTTTCAAAAAAAATAAATGCATTCAACATGCCTGGGACTCATCCCTAGAAAAACACAATGATACTCTCAATCAGTTGCGTCTGACATAATTTAAATTATTCATGCATGAATTTTTTTCAATCCAGTTAATTTTCATCGAATTTATTTTTGCCCACCTGAAGTGTTTCTTTGAAATAGAATAGGCCTTGGACATCCAGGAGAAAGTGATTTATTCACTGCAATCTCAACATGCCCTCAATCACCAATAAGTTATATTCATTAACAAAAAAAAGAGAAAAGAACAGTTTAGTACTTCTCACATTTCCAAGGGCTTAAAAAGGTCTAGACTAGTTGTCAGACGGCCAGACGTACCACTGGACTAGAGAAACACAATATGAATGATAAAAACTGCAGGGTTAAGCTGTATCAATCAATATGTGATCTATCTGCACTCCCTCAGCATTTCTGTGCAGACGATAATGCTACAGCACCATCATCAAGAACATGGAGTAGGGGGTGAAGAACGGGAAGATTTGGCATCATTTTAGGGTCAGTAAAGCTACAGTACTGTTGCTGAGGGGGAAGAGAAGGAGAGAAAAAAAATGAGGAAAAGTGAGCAAAAAGTAATAAGTGGATAAAACAGTGGAAGACATAAATGGTGAATCAGCAGATAGAGATGAGAGGATAGGGGGAAGACACGAGGAGGGAAAGAAACAGTGGAGGAGGAGTTATGATAAGCAGGCTGCACATCGCTGTATATCACTACATTTCCAGGCATCAGTGCACAAAGGATGGGGAGACGGAACTCAAATGAATGAGAGCAATAAACCAAGACAGGCACGGATGGATAGAGTAAAGCGTAGAATCATTTTCCGTAAACTGAGAGATGATCGCTCTCGTTATTCTGTGCCACGACATCACTTGTCAAAGATATGGATGCCTCAAGTACTCTGGCTTCACTGGTAGACTAAGGCAAACACAGTGATGAAAGCATTTCAATCTGGCTTTTGATTGTACTGTATGTGAAAGTGAGACCTTGGATGGGAGTTGATCACTTTACCACTTCACCAACCATTTAAACAGTTCAGCAAAAATAAGTCTGAGTTCAGTCTATTGTTGTTGAGGATGAGTTCCAATAAGGTAAACTAGAAACAGGTCTAGGCTACGTATCATCTTCTATACAACATAAATGAATGTGTCTACTGTTACAAAGCTGTATCCTGTTCTTATTACAGTATACATCTATATTGTACACATAGTATTTTGTTAGCGTCCATTTAATTTGACATAAGTGGCATGTGATATTTTGTGTGCTCAGTTAAAATGAAGTGGAAACCAAACCCATCTAGGTCAGCAAACCTCACTATTTGAATGTCACTGTGAAGTAATAGCTACACTACTAGCTCTTCTAATCACTGTGTTCCACTTGTAGAAGGGCCACACTAATGCCCTGCGGGAACACCATGGCAGCCCAACAGAGAGACCATTTTGTGCTTGGCAGGTACTGAAACACTGACCACTTATAAGAGCAACTGTGGAGGAAAAAAAGAAACCTCAGAACTCATGTAATTTCATTTGCTCATTTCTGCCTCAAAGAGTAAAATAGCTATGGAGAGGACTGCGAAAGCATACATTAATCCTCGGCTCACAGCTTGTGTAAAATAAATGAGCTCAGTGGGCTTTCCTTGGTTACCGAGGGAATGAGTCTGTGTGGGAAGCACGTATGCACACAGTGCTATAACGATCACATGCTGAGGACCTGTGGTAATGCAAGCAGAAAGGTGCCTGATTCATTTATTAAAAGCAATTTAAAAAACATAATCCGAGGATAATTTTTTCTAGAAGACAGCCCAAACTGGATGAGTGTCAACCCTTAATAAAAACTAGGGCTGTCACATTTAACGCATTAAGGCATGCAATTAATCTAAAAAAAAGTAATGCGTTATTATTTTTTTTTAAATGCAAAGTAATAATTTTATCAAGTCTGACGCCAACCTCTATCACAGCGCGGATGGTGCTTCGTGTGATACGTGTGGCACGGCAAACAATCACATATGAGACGGTGCCCGCTCTAACCCTAACTTGCTCTGCAAGTTTTGTTATAAAAAGCTTCCAGATGAAAGTTTTAATAAAACCAAAGTTGTGTGCACTTATTGCAGTGATGAACTGTGCTTCCACCAAAGCACGACAAATTTTAAGTACCATCTTCGGGCGAAACATATTTTTGCTGAGGTTAGCAAGGATACAAGTGCTGACACAGGGTCAACAAGCCGTGCTTGTCAAACAACCCTGGCGGAGTGCAGTCGGAGCGAGTTTGTCAACAAAACGACAACAGCAAAGCTAACTAGTGGGTCGCTACAGACTGCAGGCCCATCAATAGGACCGGGGGCTTCAAGACATCATTCAGATCGCCACAGGCAACCCATCATACAAGCTTCCTTCGAGGGGAACTATTGTTACGGGAATACATAAACTGTACGACGCTGAAAAAGCTACAAAAGTAAGGCAGTTGGCCAAAGGTACTTTTATTGCACTTACTGGAGACCATCAGTAAGTAACCATAACTACCTCGGTGTAACAGCACACCTAAACGATGGCAACTGGCAGCTGCACTCATTCATGTTGGGCGTTTTAAAAAAACAGGAGAAAGGCATTTTGCTGAAGGATTTTTTTTTTTTTTTTTTTTTTTTTTTTTTTTTTTTAAATTGCAAATGAGTGGGACATAACGGGCAAGGTCACAACTATAGGAACAGACAGCGCTCGCAATGTGATTGCCGCAGCAAGGAGTCTACCATTCGAACATTTGCCATGTGTGGCACACGTGATACGAAGGGTGAAGCCAACCCAAGCAGACCCTGGCTCACTCGCAGATGCAGAAAGTATAATCCAGGCTTTAATCCTACAGTATATCTGAAAAGTTTTAAATCACAAAATTTCAAGATTTACATGGTTTCCAATGGACAGGGCTGATATACATCTTTAAAATACATATTTAAAAAAAAAAAAAAAAAAAAACGTCTTCCTCTGCTCTATAAGATGTGTAGCTAGGATTGCACTGGTTTACAGCCTTTCCTTCATCCATCTATTAAATTCTGCGCGCACGCACAAACACACACTCACAGCACAGCTATGGGCCCATCACTTTGCGCGCACACACACACACACACACACACACACACTTCTTGACCTGTTCTTTTAATCAACTGGGCAGCAGTGTGCTGGGCTGTTCTCTTCAGATAAGATTATCCCACAACATATATACTGTAGGTGGACCAGGAGGGTAATTAGTGCATGTGTGTATGAAGGCAAGAGAGTAGACAGAAAGGGCAACTGAACACAACAAAAAGAGGGTTAAGATAGTGATTAAGTGAGTGAGAGAGAAAAAGACAGAGACAAGTTATCAGTGTTGCCCAGCCTGTACAATTCGAGCACCATGAAAACAAGAAAGCAATGTGCAGGACACACAACTGTTTTTGAATTGTAAATTAATGTGCTCTGTATAGGCAGAAGTCAAAACCTTGGTGCATGTTTTGTGGTGACTAATTTAATACATAGGAAGCAAACTGTGCATTTTCAAACTAGAGTACTTTGTATCACACCCATTTGTTTTGTACTGTTGCACAGCTAAGAACTCGTGACTAAATGTTCAGTGCAGGCCGATAACAAATGAAGTAATCCATTAGTTTATATACAACAATATGGATTCTTACAATTAATGTGGGGTCCCCAGGCAAACACGTGAAAGTTGTATTCCATAAGTGAGAAATAGCATTTATCTGTGTGTGGAAACTAAGAGTCTACAGCCATGGTAGCAGCGAGCCTGAACTTAGGCAGGCAGGTGCTTTGAGAAAGCTGACATCAGCCTGCTCCACATAATCAAAATAACAATAACATGCTGATGATGTAGTGAAAACCTTAACCATATTGACTGCCTTAGTTTGGCGTGTTAGCATGCCAACATTTGCTAATTGGCAGTGAAAAAAAGTACAGCTGAGGCTGATGGGAAGGTCATTAGTTTTGCAGGACTTTAGTCATAAACAAAAGTATTAGACAAACAAAATGATTTGACCTGATGATGGTGCTAAATTATTATAATTTATTCTGAGGGAGACATGAATTTATCAAATGTAATGGCAATCCATCCAAAAGTTGTTGAATCATTTCACTCAGAACCACAAATGTCAACCTGCTGATGCAGCTAGTTTAAAAGTCAAGAGGAAAAAAATTATTGTGATCTATCCAATAATTAATATTTCACTCTGGACCAAAGCAGTGGACGAATTGCAAAACTGTGGTGTAACTCAAACAAAATCACTGTCCTAAAAACTTTGGCATATTTGTCTTTGTACTGTATTCAGGCTAATATATTGTCCAAGTATCCACAAAATACTGAATCCAGTTTAAGCCTAGATTATTGATTACTTGCCAATGTCAAGATTCAACTAGATTTTAAAGCCAAGTAACCACTGAAATATCACATTTAAATGGGAAATATATTTCTAAAACTAATTTTAATTGTTGTATACTGATTTTGATGGCTGCTCTCTTGCCCTTTAAGTGAAACAAACTGAATTGCCCACCTGTTACTCAAACTGATACCTGTCAGCTTCAAGTTGCTGCCAATGTGGGATACGTGCCAACCAGCTGAGGAATACACCCGGGACACACAACAACTTTTATTATTCATCATATCATCACACATGCAGACAGGCCTGTGCACACAGATCATGCACATAACACATTTATATATACAAATCCAATGCCAGAGAGTTAGATGAATGCTTTCCTGTGACTTAGAGGTTGCTCATGACAACATGAGGAAAAGGAAGCACTGGAAAGAGAAAGGTTTAATCCTCGACTTAGATAAGTGGGTTTTTCATCACAGAATTGACCAGGGAGAAGTCTCAAAAATTGCTAATACTTGAAAATGAAGTGAACAATCTTAACAATCATTGTTAAACCGTCTAAATAAAAAGACTGAAAAGCCTCAGATTATTGAATCATTATTAGGGATGCACTGAATCCAGGATTCGGATTTGGCCGAATATTGGGCTTTTTGATGGGGTTAGTTTTCTAATTGCACCCACCCAGCATGCCTTCTGTAGTGGAATGGTTTCGAATGACAACCAAAAACGCTTGTCTTTTACTGTGAACATTTACTGTTCAATATGTTGCAGTTTTACACACAAGAAAGTGAACAACTTAAGTTTGACGGACATGTTTTGCATCTTGCGTCTCACGTTCATCTCAGTAAGCTAGCAAGAGTACACAAAAGACAACTTCCGTGTAGACTACTTCAAAATAAAAGCACTTCCTGTGACGGTTCACAGTAAAACTAAATTACTGTTAAACAAATAAGGTTGTGTACCTTTTCACATCAGCTGTAAATCAAGTACAGTAAATAATGTAAATAGTGAGTTTTAATCACACTATAATTTACCATTTTCTTTAGACTGTTTTAAACTAAACAACATGTATTTCTTATTTAAGTGCTTTAAACAAACATTTCACAACACCTTCATCATACACTGGTTAGTGAAAATTTGCCAAACAAAATTCAAAAACTCATCTGGCGAGAGTGATGTGCTTTCCTACGATGTGAAAAGAGCATGTGAATTCAACATTAAGTTGTTACATTTAACTATTTTAGAGGCTGTGGAATGTGTTTACTGTGTTAATGGACTGAGGATGGGAGAAGGATTCGGTTTCGGATTCGGCAGAATCATAACCAGTGGATTCAGTATTCAGCTGAACCCCAAAAATCTGGATTCAGTACATCCCTAATCATTATACCTTGGTCAAAGAAAACTTGATTCTGATTGGCCAGGAGTGTGGATTAATTTCAGATAACTGCTCTGACGCAGCATCAAGATCACTACTTTAAATTGATATGCATGGGCATGTAGATGCAGGTTATCGGATCTAAGTCCAAAAGGTAATCTATAATTGGCAACCTGCTGTCACAGGAGCAGAAGATGAAGCATTAAAGATATGCCAGACTATTTGGCTGATATTTCCAAATTAAAATTTCCCTCAACAGCGAATTCAAATGCGGACTTGTCCTGATAATGTTAAACCTGTCTGGACTGAAAAATGCTATTAACAGCAGAGGAAATCAGGTAAAAAAAAAAAAAAAGACAGAAGAAGAAAAGGAGCAGGGCTGGAACCCAGTTAGCTGTTGGCATTGAGGTGAAGGTCATGGTAGTATGCTATGAATTGCAGATCGGCACCCACAGCTGCTGCAGCCTGTGTGTGTCACAAGAGAGTAGTGTGAAAAGCACTGTGTAACATGCCACCGTGTTGTGTGCGCGATTGTGTGTGTGGTGTTTGGAGCAGGGTGGACGAGGGGAGAACACAGTACATATACATTGACTGTGTGGGTGAAAGGGGGTGTAGTTACTTCATGAGTGATATCCTGTATTGCATTGTATGCCCTCACACACATACAAAACACTTTTTACTCACCCACCTCCATACAGCAGCAGCACTAAAATAATCACTTGTCCCTGGCAGCTTCTTCTACACTCTTTTTTTTTTTATCTCCACCAGCCCTTCTGACACAGAATTTGGCATATTTTCTGTCATTTTCACAGTTTGAATGATTATCTAATTGCCTGTATTCATTAACAATTAATTAATGCCAACCCACATTTGCTAAAAAAAAGTAAGTAAAAGAAAGCATTTGGGAGAAACATGAATGGAGGTAAGCGGTAGGTCAAAGCAACCTCATTAATAGCCTGCTGCTGTCAAATTGCACGTGGGTTTCAATTTCATTGCTGAAATGAAAATAAATATTACAGAATCACATTATCACAGGTAAATTACATTGCTTAACGATTTAGTTTTTTTTTTGAAATCAGAAATTCTGTCAATCTGAGCCTGCTGACATGGTTTGCTTTTTTTTGCTTTATAACACACGTTTGTATCCCTGATCAACAGTTTCCCCATGTGTTACCTTCAGGAACACCTGTTAAACACAGATTATTGCAACAAGAGACAAATGTGAACAGAGGGAAAGTCAAAATTAATCTGAAATGCAACGCAATCTGTCAGCTGTTTAACTACATTTCCGTCATTTGGGAGAAACTGGAATTTAAAACAATTCTAACAAATCTAATTCTATCATGACTACGGAACAATGGTAACATCTAGAGGAGTGCACATACTTATAAAAAACACACAATAACAATAATACATTTTATATAATGGTGCCTTTTAGGACACCCAAGGTCACCTCAGTGGATAAAAACATGCTCATACAGATAAAACAGCAAGACATCTATGAACACACATGAACACACCCACACAATCCCCTACTGTCTTTTAAAACTGCTCAGTGGTTGGCATCGGATCTCCATAAAGGGTCGGCAGATTCATTTGAGGGGTCGCAAGATGAGGTAAAGAGTAAAGGTAAAAAAACTGTTTGCTACACAATGTTAATCTTTTCAAGCTAGGGGTTGCAAGAAAATATTTTCTTCTCTATTTAGTAATACTTTGTAGAACAGTTTTATACTGAACACATTCTTAGGCAAAGACAACATTAGACAATGTTATAATCTTCCCTACAAGAGCTAAGTGCAGCCGTCACTGTGGGATGGCACAAACTCAGAGCTTGTTAGTGGAAACCATCTCATAATGAGAGCTCTCAAATGGGCTCATCTTGATTTCATGAAAACATTTTTAATTGAAATCTTTTTAAAAGGGGCATTGATGATAATGCCTGGTTATGATGTAGGCTTGGGTACGGGTGAATTATGATTCAAGAGGAATGGGGAAAATGGGGACTAGGCTTAGAACCTTTCAGCAGGGCTCCAGTATAGAGTAGTAACCAATTTGTAACAGGGCTTGACTTTTTAATATCATAGGGAGACGTGAAGCAAAAATAAGCAGTGCCCTGGGCACATTAAAAAGAAAAATGGATAAGAGGAGCGGGGGAGACAGGTGGTAATTTGAAGAGGAAGGCAGGACCCAGCCAAAACAGAGAGAAGACATGGAGAGGGGGAAATAATGGAAGAAAGAATAAGTGAGAGAAAGGGCCTAATGACGGGAGTGATGGAGCGAAAAGGAATTTAAAAGACAGACAGAAAGAATAAAAACATTTGATCACAAAAAACAGACAGACAGAAAGAAAGAAAGAAAGAAAGAAAGCTAAATGAATGTGTAGAGAATAATAAAGAGCGGTACTCTACATCAAGGTGGCAAACAGGGTGAAGAAGCAGGTACTTAGAATAAGACAGTGAAAAAGCAATTGATGGCGAGTCAAGACAAGGTGTGAAAGAGTAAGAGACTGAATAAAGCATAACGGAGATTGTGAAATGGAATAACAGAACCAAGAAGGAGGAGTAGGATCCTGACTCAGTAGATCCTGGCTCCTAGTCCTCACTGGCAAACACAGGGACTGTAAATCCCTACGAAACTTGAGAGGATATAAACAAACCATTATCCCTGTACTACCGGAAGGGAAAACCATCTCACTCACACACACACACACACACACACACACACACACACACACACACACACACACACACACACACACACACACACACACACACACACACACACACACACACACACACACACACACACACACACACACACACACACACACGCAGTGTTAATGCAAGCACTCTGAATACATTCACCTCTAGACAGCTCCCCCTCACTGCTACTCTGCCTTATTTGTAAATGGGACAGATACATATTATAAATTTCCATATCAAGCCACTTGAGGAATAAATGACTCACAATTTGTCCTGGAACACGGTTGACCACTAACACAGAGTGTACCCGTCAATTTAACATCACACAGTGAGCACGTCGACTTTTCTCTTTTTTTATGTTTAACCTTAAGATAAAAAGGCTGAAGATCTGCTTGGTGTTTAAAAAGTATAAAAAAAAAAAAGTTAGCTTGAAAAGGATGCAAAAGTGAGGTCACACAATTTGAAATGAGAGCCTCGCAATACTACATTTTTAACGAAAAACAATAATGTTCAAACTCAGTATGTCACTCTGGTCCACGTCAATCATTAAATGATTAATGAAGACGATCTTCTCATTACAAGGATAAGGATGAAAAATCTGAAGCATTAGATTGATTCTCCAGATATTGGCTTAGTTAGCACTGCTTGCGTGATATTAGGTTTTTAAAGACTTTTAGGGTTAAATATATAAGGTGAAAAGTATACAAGTTTTCCCAACTATAAGAACTACTGTATATTCTAGTTTGTTGGTTGATGTTCAAAGTGCTTAGTATACTGCTACAATTAACACATTGTAATTAATTGTGTGTGAAATCTATGTTGAAACATGTCTCTTGTGCATGTAAGTGTATATAGAAAGCTACTAACAACACTAACAACCTACAAAAAGCTGTGATTTACAGGGAGACAGTGGCGGTGAGTGGACACCAAACCCTATTAAAGAGCCATAAAGCCTGGTGAAGGGGGAGGGGTGGCCACTGATCAGAGTGCCCTCTATGTTATCAGGCAGCCCGCCAGCCACGAGCTGAAGGCTGTTTTATGCTTTTACACAACCAAACACCACTCACCACATTCTGTTCAGATCTGTCTTCTTCTCAATGTACCACTCCCTCTATGTCTTTTCAATGTCATCCTCTCTCATCATATAATTTTCCTTTCAACCTCCATGCCATTTTCAGAGCTCCTGGATTTTGAATGTCTTTTATTTTCACACTTTTTTTTTCCTCATGCCAAAACACTACATTTTCTCTTCCCACTGTCACTGTGACCAAAGATGGTGAAATTTCTTGGAGTTGGTGTCATCACAGTAATAGTAGTAATTTTACTTTTCAGAATTTAGTTTTAAATAACGGTGACGTTTTCTCATGCACCTCTGGAGTTAACAATTTAGAACTCAAGATGAAAGCCTGTGGTGTAAATGCGTGTGGTCACTTAAAGCACTTCCTCTCCTCTATCTCACTGCTCAGAGGTGCTAACACACATGTACACAACACACACACACACACACACACACACACACACACACACACACACACACACACACACACACACACACACACACACACACACACACACACACACACACACACACACACACACACACACACTGTGTTCCTGTTGAAGGTTGAGTTGAGTGTGCACCCTCATTTCAATCCAACAAACATCTAGAGAATCCTGTTGGAAATCTTAGCAGTGACTTACTTGTCGAAGCAAATTCTATCTATGCTTCAGTTCTTTATATCTAGTGGAGTATAATAACTCTGCACAAGGAGCGCGGTGTTATACAAAGTCGAGAGGCTTCTTGGCTTGGTAGGCCTCGGCTGGATGTGGGCCTGGACATCAGCATTTTTGACATCATTCAACTATCCTTTTGTACATCTTGGTAAGATCATGCCTCCTAAGCAAGCTAAAGCTGCAGTGTGTGAGGAAGAGTCTGTTGTTACCATGAGTGTACTCTCTCAAATGCTGGAGCAGCAGAGAGATTTTTATAAAGACAACTTTAAATGTTTCATACAAGATACAGGAACAAATAAGAGATTGGATGGTGTTATACGTAATGTACAAGAGTTGAAGACAAGCCTGGAATTCACACAACAAATGATGGAGGAGATGAAATCAGGATATAAAGAATCTGAAGCCAAAATAAAATCTTCTGGAAATGACTTAATGAATTTAAAACGAGACATTGGTGAAATGTTCACCAAGCTTGACCACACTGAAAATCAACATAAAAGGAAAAATTTAGTCATTGATGGTCTAATAGATGATAAGGAAGAGAGTTGGAGTGGTTTGGAGCAGAAGATACAACACATGTTCTCCAATAATCTGGGACTGGATGGGAAGATTGAAATTGAGCGTGTCCAGAGGATGGGTCAGTACCAGGAGGGTGGAAGGCCAAGGAGAATTATGGTGAATCTACTGCATTTGAAGGATAAACAACGCATTCTTTCCTCCGCTAGAAAGCTTAAGGGGACTAACACTTACATAAACGAAGATTTCTCTGGGGCTGTGCTTCAAAGAAGAAAGGAACTGTGGCCAAAGCTTAAAGCTGCTAGAGCCCAAGGCGAAAAGGCAATACTAAGGTATGATAAATTGGTGATTTTGCCTAGAGATGAAGGACTGAGATATATTTTAGGGTAAAAGGATTATGTTTTTGATGGGTTTTGTAATTGTATTCCTTATATCACACTAATGTGTACAACTAAAACTAGTAAAGGTTTGGTTTTGGCACATTTAAATTTGTAGCATAAGGAATAAAATTCAAGACCTTAATGAGTTAGTGCACAAGTATTCAATTAATATATTAGCCCTATCTGAGACACATCTTGAAAGTTCTATTCAAAACTCTGAATTATTAGTTAAAGGTTTTAATATTTTTAGAAGGGACAGAAATAGATTTGGTGGTGGTGTGGCCATTCTTGTGCAAAGCAACTTTCCTTGTAAGTTAAAACATAATTTAATATTTAATGACATTGAAGCTATATGGGTATAAATCCATGTACCTTATATGAAACCAGTGCATGTGGGCTGCTGTTATAGACCTCCTAATGCACATGTGGACTATCTGACACGCTTAGGTGAAATGCTTGATGTCAATTGTGAATTATATTTGTTTGGAGATATGAATATTGATTGGAATGATGATAAATGCACAAAGAAAAAGAAATTACTTTCCTATTTAAGTGTGCCAACAGCTCTATCACAACAGCAACATGGATTGATCACATCTATACAAATGTACCAGAATTATGTAATGATGTTGTGTCAATACCAGTAGGGTTCAGTGATCATAATCTCATTGCTGTTAATAAGAAAGCTAAGGTCCCTAAAGCTAAAGCCATTTTTAGTACTTATAAGAGGTCTTATAAAGTATCCGCTATCGAAAAGATTGTGGGAGAGGTAACAAATGTTGACTGGAAAAATGTGTACTGTGGACACAACCTAGGAGATTCTTTAAATGCTTTCATGAGTATACTTTTGAATATTGTTGATAAATATGCACCGATGAAAAATAGGAAAATAAAATCACATGCTGGGAGGTGGATTGATTCAACATTGAAAAATATGATGAAGCAAAGAGATGAAGCTAAACAAGTGTCTGTGAAAATGAGAGTATTGGAGGACAGATTAATATACTGTAAATTAAGGAACCTAGTTACTAAAATTAATAAAAGGAAAAAGAAAGAGTACTACAAAAATAGAATTGACAATGTTAAGCATGATGGCAAAAAGCTCTGGCGTATTCTACATGAAATTATGTGGAGAAATAAAAATGCATCACCTTCTTTTGTAGAGTCTTACGGAGGTTTTATAACAGATTCTAAAGACATTGCTGATTATTATAATAATCATTTTATAAATAAAGTTGGTAATTTGAGAAAAGGATTTAGAACAGAAGAATTTAATTACTGTGAATTGATCAAAAATGAAATCATGGCTGATAAAGTGTGTAGCTTTAATTTTAATTACGTACAATTTGCTGAAGTTATGGCCCTGTTAAAGTCTCTTCCAACATATGGTAGTCCAGGCACAGACAACTTAGACAGCATAGTATTGAACAAAACTGCTGAATATATTGCTGCTCCGTTGTGTTATATATTTAATCAGTGTATAGCGAGTGGGATTTATCCATCTTTGTGGAAGGAAGGAAAAATTATTCCATTAATAAAAGACAATCGATTACCTTATAATGGGCATAACTGTAGACCTATAAGTATTCTGCCTGCACTCAGTAAAATATTGGAAAAGATCATTCATACACAAATTTGTAATTATTTCCATAATAATAATTTGATGACTAATTTTCAGCACACATATAGAAAGGCACATTCGACTAGTACAGCTCTCACACAAATGACTGATGGATGGCTTAGAAGTATGGATAATTCTGAAATAGTTGGTGTGGTTATGTTGGACTTCAGTGCTGCTTTTGATGTAATTGATCATCATATTTTAATTGAGAAATTAAAGAGCTACGGATTTTCTCCCTCTGCTGTTACATTAATGAAAAGTTATCTTTCATATAGAACTCAGCGGGTTTTTTATAATGGTTCTTTATCTAATTACAAAAGTTTAGTTTGTGGTTTACCACAAGGAAGTTGCTTGGGTCCTCTTTTGTTTTCGGTTTTTATTAACGATTTGCCCTTAACTGTTAAAAAAGCATCAATGACAATGTTTGCAGATGACTCAACTGTTTACTACGCTTCAGATTTATGTGATAAAATTAATAATTAGATTCTGTGTATAAGTGGGTTAGTGGAAACAAATTAGCATTAAATATATCCAAAACAAATAGTATGATCATCGGATCAAAACAAAAATTGATGCTAGGATCGGAATTAAAGTTACAAATAGCTGGACAAAGAATACAAATAGAAAAGGCTAAATTGTTAGGTTTGGTTATTGATAGTAGTCTCTCATGGACAGAACACATAAATACGATTGTTAACAGAATAGGATGTGGCATTGCAATAACAAAATTTTTTTGTCAATATGTAAATCAGGAAATTTTAAAAATAGTAACAGTCATTAATATTATGTCATTTGTCATATTGCACCGAGGTGTGGTCCTCGGCAACTAAAAAGGACTTAACTAAAATTCAGGTCGCGCAAAATAAAGCAGCGAGACTTGTACTGGGCTGCTCAATTAAAACAAGTAGAGATCAGATGTATTCCACTCTTTCTTGGCTCACTATACACCACAGAATAACAGTTACTTTAGGTACTATGATGACACATTGACAATGAAAATGCCTATTTCTCAGTCTAATCAATTAGTGTATTGCAACTCCGTGCATAATCATAACACCAGAAAGGCAAATACTGGTCATATAACAATCCCCTATCCAAAAACTGTCCTGTATAGAGCTATTGTCATCTGGAATAACATTCCTATTGAAGTGCGTCAGCTTTGTAATAAGCAGTCATTTAAAAGAAATCTTAGATGTGTTGATGTAGGTTTTTATTAGCCTCGTGAGACCGTCCTGATCTCGCGAGCTCCAGTTTTCCACTCGCAGATCAGTATGGCATCTTGAGATAGAGAAAATTCAGCGTTGGTTTTGAGGCGGGTTAGGTGGTGATAGACAGATGGTTTATCCTATCAGCTAACCAGCATTTTCAGACAGCGGTCTGGGAACCTGAAAGGGTGCCTTTAATTCCTAAATTCTTGTTACACAAACGGCAAATATCCTTTACCGACATGTTGCCTGCTTGCTGAGCTAACGAGCTATGCTTTGCCTGCAGCAGCAGGGGCGGGCTTGTGGTTGTATTTTCATACGCTTCGTGGATCTGATTGGTTGATTTGGCCCGTCTATCACCAACATAGGTGATAGACAGAGGCTTCATCCAATCAGCTAACCAGTATTTTCACCCCTTTCCAAAAGTTCTCCAACGGAAAGTTCCCAGGTGGAGTCAGGTTAGGTTTTTATATGTTTTGATTAAAGTTATTATATTAATATTGTATTAACATTTAGTCCTATGAATGGAAATTAGATTGTATGTATGTATGTATGTGTTTGTGTATGTATGTATGTATAGATATGAAATGTGTATATGCGATTTTGTTATGGTTGAAATGTGTATATTGTTGTTGTAATGTAATGTAATGTAATTTTTTTTTAGAATGGACCCCAGTGAGACTAGTTGATTGCAAAGACTTTCAGCTAATGGGATCCTCAATAAATAAACAAATAAACAAATAAAACACAGTTAGTGCAGCATGACCACAGCAGACAGGAAACAGTGATAGCTTGGGGACATAGACCGGAGACTAAGTACATTGGCTTGCAAGTACATCTGCATTCAGCATCCTTTTCCACCTCCCTTCCTAAACTTGAAATATTTCTTAGAGACTTACTGGTCTTTTTGTATTTACCTTCTTCGCAAACTTTGCCTAAACTGTGTACAGCCAGATCTGCAACTTTCTATTATGTACTTTTTAAATGCCATGGTTTTAACAAACCGGTCTACTGAAAGAGCATCACATCTTCCGTTTCTAGTACTCGCTCTCAACTGATGAAAATCTAATGTTTTGTATTTAGTGTGAACTAAAAGCAAAAAGCTGCATGGTGTCCCGTTTGTTTTTTCCCCACATCTGATCTGCACCACCTCGGTATGTGTTATAAAAGAGGAACCCAAGACATGTGACCTATATTATTTAAATTTGTTTAACAACACTTATTTTGAAAGATAAAGGAATAGTTCAACATTTTGGGGAAATACGCTTTCCTGCCAAAAGTTAAATTAAAAGATTGATACGTACAAAAAACAAGGTGTGGTTTGACTCGGCCGGGCACAGTGACTTCCGGGAGTCTCCGCAGGTTGGCTGGCAACCTCACGGTGAGGACAAGACTTCTGACAATGGTATTGCTTTTTATTTAAAAAATGTTTAAATCAAACACCCTTTAATAAAGTGAATAATAATTTTTTTTTCCAAAATGTTGAAGTATTTCTTTTAAGGTCCAGTGTGTAACGTGTTTAGTCGTTCATTATTAAAATCTGTGTTGCCCGTTCACAAACTTGTCCTTTTTCATGAATCTTTACCACCACCATCAATTCCAAGTGTTCCTTTCGGCTTGACATTTTACATTTGCATTCGCATGAACTGGGATAGACGCTCCATATTCATGTGCCATCTTGAAATACGTTAGCAGGTAAGGGACATACAAGACATACTGCTCCGCCTTTCGCGTTTTCGCTGTCACATGATAAACTCACAGGTGCTGCTAATGCTGCTAATGGGTATCGTAGTTTTCCGTCCCCAGCAAGTTTGAAGAAGGAAACATGGAGGACCACACGTATTCAAAATCCAAATTTCAGGAACAGGAGTCTTCTTCTTCGCCCAGAAAAAGAAAAATGATATTGAAAAGAGCAAGAGACTGGCTTTTTGAAGCGCAAAGGCTACCGTAGCTGTAATACGTACTTTGAACTGTGTGGTCCGAGAGTTGATAGCAATATATGATCTCAACACTAGATGGGAAAAACTCCTACAATTGGACCTTTAAAGTAGAGGAATATTAAGAGTAAATTCTACATTAGCAAGAGTGTAAGCAACAAGTGTGTATGTGTGTACGTGTGTGTGCATGCATGTGTGCCTGTGTGGGTGTGTGCGCTCGCGCGCGCGCGCGTGCGTGAGTGATTAAGTCACAACTCCTCTCCAAAGTCACGTTTGATAGTTGAATGTGACACTGTGATAACTAGCAGTCAGAGCAGTTAAAATGCTTACCCTGTTGGCTATACACATGCAGGCGGACACAGTCACACAGGTATTAGGCCTAATAAACAAACAAGGTGTTTAAATTACACACAATGACACAATATAATCAGAAAAAAATGGAAACCTACCATGACAACTGCTGCTGAAGATCATGCGATATATTTGACAGCTACGAAATTAACCTCAAAAGAGAATGTTTTGTCACCTGCTGTTTACAAGTCAAGAATTAACTTTAAATCTCAACCAAAAAAAGTTGCTGTTTAAAAATAATAAGCTCCTTAATTCTCACTAAAACACATCATATTCCATTGTGGATTCTTTTCTTTTGCCAAAGCACAAACATTAAGTTCAAGATGTATAAACGACAAACCTTAAAATGTCGATGAATGATTAGGCATGCGTCTTTTTTTTTTTTATTGTTTCCGGTGCTGCACATCACTCAGTTAGGTGTGCTCACACAATGCAATCTATATATCCTCTGCTGTTGTTCTTTTCCTTAACTTAATTGCAGTTGCGGCATAATGCATGTTGAGAGAAAATTAATGTAAAGGCCTTCAACTCGATATTCAAAGAGCAGTTCAACACAGAGTAAATCATAGTCTACTGGTATAAAGACAGGTTGTGTGTGTGGCCTGTACTGAATGTGTGTGGGAAATATAAGAGTAAGAATGAGTCTGAGTGTATGTATGTTGGTAAGTGTTTATGAATCTAATGGCTCAGTGTAGGAGTACAGGTGAATGGTTGGGAGGTTGTGAATAGCAGAGTGAGAGTGAGTAAACATAACTTAAATGAAAAGGTCAGGATAGGTGATGGCAGCTTTGATGGGAATCCCTACTGTGTGTGCATGTGCGTGTGTGTGTGCGTGCGTGCTAGCAGCAGGGCCACTACTATGCTATTTTTAGCCATGCTGGTTGAAATTTGACTTCATCATTGGGGACTAAGGACAGTCGATTTCCCTGCCTCCTCTTTCTTGTTCCGTTTAGGTGTCCCAGTAAGCCACATCAGTGAGGCAGTATACACAATACCAAAGCCCTAAAACTGGTAAACCAAAATGGAATGCAGCCATCATTAATGTTGTTAATTACACCTGCGCGGTTTCTGCTCTTTGCAATTACCACTGATTTTCAGAGTATTTACATGTTTTCTACACATGATCACGCTGAAATGAATTTAATTAATGATGGCCAAGTTTTATTTAGGTGTGTCAGTTAGCAAGCACGAACACCAATATTGTGCTGATTGTCTTTAAATTAATTCTATTAGCAAAGCTGTGTGTTCCATGCTACAACACCTCTATGAAAAGGCCAATGTATCCTTTTATTTTGCTTTAGAGTACAATTCATCCATTTTTAATGAGATTTTAATGAGATGTCACAGCTTGGAAACGCGCCACAGGTCTTATCAGTGTCCCACTGTTGATTAACGAAAATCCAATTCAGGGTAAAGCAATTAACTGCTTACCAACTAAGGACCAGATTCAGACACACTTTTGACCCCATTTCCACCTGGTATTAAAATTCGATGTGAATGATCCGATCACAAGTGGACAGCTCTAAGTACAGCTTGAAATGCACCCAGGACGCATTAGGATCCGATCACTCAGACAACATTCGGCGGTGGTTTAGGCCACATTTTTATGGCAGTGTGTATGTGTCCTATAAACGAACATGAACAGTAAAATAAAATTTTTTCAATTTCATTTTTCTCCTGCCTGGCAGACTGTAGGCAGCGCTTTTTCATCAGTCATTCCACGTTTCTAATGTATGATTTATGAGTAACAACACACACACGCGCCGAGTACCAGTAGGCTGTGCAAAGGGAAATGATGTATGTGCTTATTTGCATATAGAGCGGACGACACAAGTGCTCACTCAAGACACATATAGAGACACATTCTACTAACAGATGGGAACACACATACTTAGAGCTGTCCACTTGTGATCGGATCACCCAGGTCGGATTTTAATACCAGGTGGAAATGCAGCCTCTGTGTGCAGTATTTAATTAGACCAGCTGTGCAAACACCTGCAGGGCATGGTTATTTTGGGACTTAGTTGGAGACCACTATAGTGGTTGACAGACTGTCCATCCCTTTGGAAACAAACTGCTGTGTTTATGTCCTGTTGGATAGAAGGTGTGGGAAAGATTCCCACTCACAACTTCATTCACGCCTTCTGACAACTCAAGATGGAGGTTTCCAGTGTTACTGATAATGTGTAATTCACGCATTAAATGAAGAATCAGTAGTTGAGCTACGGCTGGATGACTTCTTTTGACAAAACTGGCAATAATTAGAGTCAAGTGTCTGATCTCTTCTCATTAGTGCCAGGACTGATCATTTAAAGCTTCCAGAAAATATATATATGGTTAATGTTTGTTGGTATAACTTGGATAAACAGTATTTACAGGTCAGAAACTTGTAAATACAGCAACTTCCATCAGATGTGAACACAGCATCAGAAAGTCACAGAAAAATAGCTTTCTCTCCTGAAAGTACTTCACCTTCTATTCAATAATATACACACAGTGCTGACCATACATACATTTCTCTCTTCTCTTTAGGTCTTGCCATTTTTTTTCCTTTCTCTCCCCATCTCTGTCACTCTCACTTTTATCATCCATTGACGTCTTTGTCACCCTCTCATGACCTGTGCATTACTGATGAAATGTACTTGTGAGTGGCACATTGGGCTATTGCACAATGACAGTTCAGATAGTGTTACTGTCCGCGGTGGTGTAATTCTACACGCACTAATGATTCTCGATGTAACGCAACTGCACCGGCCAGTCAGCTGAGGTTGATTTCCCACCAGCCGTGCTCACAATCGCTCTTTGGCATCAAGCACATGAGCAAAGATGATGAAGCTCTTGAGAACAACTAAAAACCATTTAAAACCTAGATTCAAACACTTTGTCTGTATAGTTGAATGCAGAACAGCACTGACATAATGCTGTATTGATATCCAATAATACATACGTAATTTGTTTGAAGTTGTGAACTTTATGAACCCTGGTGTGAAACTGGCTTGTTTACAACAAAAGGTGTGTCAAATTGACAAAATGAGAGAAATCAATAGTGTATTATTGGGACAGGCGTAATAGGTACTAAGCTTGGGCAACACATACTTCAATATACATTCACATTTTTGTACAAACCCCCACAAGGATCACCAATAGACAGTTCTGGCAGTGGGGAAGAAGGAAAGAAGGAATTTATGCTTTAAAAAATCTATACAAATTCAACTGTGTGGCCCAAGGTTAAAATATTGATTCAAAAAGACTATAATCTTATTTTAATAGATTCATTATTACACTTTAATTTGAATCCATCCCATATCAATCAGACTGCAAACATTTGTATAGTTATGAACCCAAGGTACTTGGGCAAAGTACCTGAAAGAAAAAAAGAAACAAAACTTAACGTAAAAATATAACTTTAATGGCTTGTTAGCCAAGAAGTCTGTCTGTGAACTAGGGATGGGCGTATTGATCCTGTGGTATCGATAGATCGATATACTCACGCTACTCATTTGGCATTGATTTCCTTAAAAAAATATCAATATAAACTAAAGAATAATAATTGGGGGTGTATGCATCACTTTCAGCTGTTTTAGATTACTTACTTAAATTACTATCTGCCGGGACCCCCCTGTACCTGGCGGCTTATTGAGCTGGCCCATGTCACGTGACAGGAGACGAGCGAATGAGCGTCAACAGGCGACACAGCCGACGGCGACAAATGCAAAAAATGTGAATATGATACTTTTTCTGAAATTCTTTGACAGCAATCCGAAACTTCAGTAAAGTGTAACAACATATCTCGAGTGCAATAAAGGCGTGATGGTGTCATACATTTTTCTAGTTCATTCTTCCAAGTTCATTTTCTCAGGGAACAACTGTCTTTCTTATGCAGGTTTATAGGATAAGGAAATCCTAGTTTATTATGATCTTTATGACCTCTTGTTTTTGCTTCAGTGAAGTGTTACATGTTTACTTCTACAAAGAGGTTCGAAACATAACATTGTTATGATGTATTAGTTGCTTTTTTGTTTTTTTACCAAGATTGGTCTTTTTTCTTTTTTTGAGAAATAAGAAAAGTGAAAATGTGTATGTTTTTGTTCATATTTAATTTAATTTATGTTATTTATTTTAATTTTAATTTTATTATGTATTGACCATAATACATTTTGTATAAATGGTCTGTATTTGTCTGGTGACTTGTCTTAAATGTAATAATATTTTTACTGACAAAAATTGCCAATAAGAAATTAACGATATTGGTATCAGTATCGAAATCGATGAAAAAGCAATAAAAAGTATCTGTATCGTATCGAAATGCTAAAAGTATGGTATCGCCCATCCCTACTGGGAACATTTTTTTCCAAAGGTCAAAGCAGAGGATAATTACAAATGTACAGAAAAAACAGTAAGGAGTCACAAAAAACTAACCTCTATGGCAATAAGCATCACTTGGCTGATTACGCGTCCTTATAAAAGCAAGTGGCAGTTGCAGCTACGCCTAAATTCATTCAGCTGTTCCCCATCACAGTTTGTTTTCTCAGAGTTCCATAAACAAGACCGTATTTGGTGGGCACATGAGTACTGAAGCTGTGTTACAAATAAAAAAAAAGCTGAGTGAACACATGGAAATGCCTGAGACGCATCCTCAGTAACTAACATTTAAGTGTCCTTGAAATAGGAATCTAATCCCTGAATGCTCCAGTGAGGCTGTTGGACGATGATTAAGACTGTGGGCTCTATTTTCGTAGCGGTGCAGAGACTAGAGCAAGAAGCAACTGATAACATAAAATCCTGCATTAACCTTTCTAATGGTAATTATCAGGAAAGGTTGAGCATAAATTTAGTAAAAGATTTAACCTGCAAGTTGCTCTTTAAGATCGTCACACCAACATCTAAACTGTGTTTACTGGGGGCTTGGTCGCCTGCAATTCATTTTGATTTGGACCAGACATTTTTTATTAATTAAAATGCCTAGATAATGTAAACCAGCGTTTTATAAATACTGTCACAGAAACTCACAAGCAGCAAATTTATAGGGCAGCATTTTTCAAACCTTTTGTCCTGCCAGGTTAGACATTTTGGCATCAAAAGTGGAGATCAAAACAAATCTGGTTCCAGCGGCTGTAACCTAAACTAAACAAAAATGGTCTGTCTTGTCTGCACTTTATATTATTTTTGGTGTTCCTAGGAACGCAAAGAAATAACCGAGCCTCAGTCAACAGTGCAGTTTACCCTTATTTGTATTGTGCTATGGAACTGCTTGCTGCTGCTCATGCTTCAACATTGGTCTTGTGACGCCCATAAAACCCTGTGTTTTGGATTGGATAAGGTTTAATCTTTTTATTATTACATTTTCCAAGAAGGACAAAAAGAAAAACAAAACCATAAAGACAATTACAACAACATAATTCACAAGATACCTTAAAGACACAAATACAATATAATAGCATACACACTGAAGACAGGTGGGAGGGTGGTTGGGATGAGATACTCATGAAATACTCATTCGTGGAACACGAACACTTCACAGTCAAGTTGTTGCTCTATTGTTCATAAATTCTCTAATAAGAGTCAAAGGGGCGCCTACATCATAGTCTGCAAGGGTTGAAGCTTCATTCTCCATAGAAAGCAAATCCAGAAACTCCTTCAAACATTTATATTTGTTATAGCAGTCTAATGTGCGTGTTTTACAATTCCAAGTATAGTCCTCTTTATGGAGAGAAAAGCTAGAGCAACTATACAGTGTACAGGTCTTGCTTGTATATTTTCCAATCTGCTTTCCAATATACCAGATTAAGTTTTACTCTTGATGAATGTGGAATACGGTTCTCTTGGATGAGCACTGGAAGTAACATTTTAATGTGCCTTGTTGCTATGAAACGCCACCTGAGTGTAAATGGCACTGTTCCCACTGAACTAAAGAACTTACTGCTCCTGAGTTCAAATACACTGCTGCAAAGTGTACGATGTGAACACACTCTGTCAGTTTTACTATTGCTGATTTAGCTTTCGGAAACAACTGCTGGAAACAATTCTCTTTGGATCTATTCAATCTAATGTTGTGCTTCTACTGTTGTTCGAATGAGCAATGTGTGCTGATCTGAGAACAGCCCTCTGTGCATTTGATGCTTGTGTAACTTTGTCTAAATGTGTCCCTGATGCCACATCTATGCAGTTGACCGATATGGACTGCGCACTTGTTAAGGCAAGTTCAATCACACACACACACACACACACACACACACACACACACACACACACACACACACACACACACACACAGACTTTATGGCGCTACCAAGGCAACTAAAACACAAGAGCTAATTATAGTTATAGCTGTAGACTATGTGACACAAACTCATACTCAGGCACACTCGTATGGACACACACACAGAGCAACAGGGTAATTTATCTTTAGTGAAATGTCAATAAAACCACGTCCTTATGGGTTTTGTCTCAACAGATGCTTCGGTAGACCTGCTCACACTGATGCTATGTAGGTGTGTGTGTGTGTGTGTGTGTGTGTGTGTGTGTGTGTGTGTGTGTGTGTGTGTGTGTGTGTGTGTGTGTGTGTGTAATGACTGTATGAAGGAGTAAAAGTATGCCTTTGTTTTTGTTAGTTACAATCCTAATTTACCTAAATCTGTTTCGACCATGCCACTGGAAAAACTGGGACAAGTGCTGATAATTAGATACCATTTGAAACTAATCACTCCACCCAGAGCACCGAGCTGATATGGTGCAAACAGCACACAGACATCTGAACATTGTTTTTTTCTATTTCTAATGACGGCATGGTATGTATACAAAAATGCAATATGAGGCAATGAATAAGATGAAATTGTGAGAGAATTGATTGAGACTTAACTCAAGTAGCAACTAGCTGTGGTAACGTCATGCACATGCAGCCTATGACCATAATTACGTGGTGATAATATGTGAAGAGATGTAGGTCTTTCTTCATAATACAAACTAATCATATGTACGCTAACAACAATTCCAGAAACAATTACTCAAATTGGACTTCCTGGATTGTATTTAATGTGTCATCACTACCTGACGCAACACATTTTGGACGTATTAGAAAACTTAGTGGATTTATAAACTAAGATGTTTTCACAGTAAACCCTTTGGGAGAATGTACATTTATTGTTAAGTCTTGCCTGTCTCCCCACCTAGCAGAAACCAGAGTCTAGCTACAAGTGAAAAGTTTCTCACAGTTGTCAATCATGATAAAAATCTTCAGCTCAAATTAATACTGCTTACGGTGGGTTTCAATATTAGAGGTGTCATGATACTTCTTCATTATGGGCATTAGGGGCAGTGGTGGCCTAAAGGTTAAAGAAGCGAGCTTGTGATCGGGAGGTCGTCAATTCAATCCCCAGACCGACAGGATAAAATCTGGGAGGGGAAAGTGAAAGAGCAGTGCTTGTCCCTCCCTCATTACCACCACTAAGGTGCCCTTGCGCCCAACCGCTCCAGTGGAGCTGCTCAGTGGCCAGCAGATCAGACTGTGGTTATACTAGGAAGCTTCCAGGTATGAATGTTTGCAACTGTGTGAATGTGATCAACTGTGTGAATGTGATCAGACAGAAAAGAGAGGTTGCCTCTCAGTGAACCTTCCCTGAATAAATAAAGGTTAAATAAAAAAAAATAAAAAGGTCTTCATCGTAGCTCTTTGTGTTTGTGATGTAATAGAAAACATCCTCCAACACTCTGCTATTGAGTAATATTCACTCAGATTGGTCGAGGTGCACCTGCGCCCTGGGGGACAATGCCATCCTACTTCAGTAAATAAAAAAAATATTTCACAATTTAGAATCAGAGTGTGCAACCCCCTTTCTTACAATACCACCACACAAAAAATGGAGGCAGTGCTTTGTCCATTAAAAAGAGGAATAATGTAAACATACGTCGAGGGTTTCTGCAGATTTCTGTGTGTGAGGAAGCCGATGTCAGAATATGCTGGAGGATATACAATGCACATTAACCCGCCTAACAGACAGAACAAACAGTACTCTCAGTAAAAATATTTCAATAATCAGGCTCCTGCTGCTGAATTAACAGAAGTATTCCCTTGGGTGCTGCACCAACAATCATACTGCTCAGTGGTTTGTGGTCTGAAGCTCGCCACGGAGAAGAAAGGATGGAAAAGTAGCTGAAAGCAACAATTAAATATATAATTAGCTAGTCTGTTGCAAACAAAACAACTCTGCATGTTTTATCAGTGGCAAATTCTGCCTCAGTACAGATACTTGGCCTTTTAAAAGATGAACATTTGCTCACACACCTCTATAAATAAACTCTTTATATTCTACAACTGCATCTATTTCTCAGTGCCTTTCACTATCTCATCTCTCTCTAATCTAAATACATGGATTGACCTTTTCTAGGTACCCTACTTTAACTTCTTTTTAATCCATATCCATATTTTGGGATATTTTTATCTTGGAGAGAATTCTTCCTTTTCTCACTCTTTAAACACTGTGCAGCAACACACAGACTTTAAAACAACCCCTTTCCACCTGACATTAAAGACACAATATGCAACTTTTTTGCCTTGAGGCAGGACCTACACTGTTTGTACTCCTCTGCCCCTGTTGGTCAGGTATGCATCCCAGCACTTGTCACTCATTTGATAAGTTGTCTACAGTGAAACTGTGAAGCTGAGATAACTGGCATGTATAAATCACCACAGGAAATGAAGGAGCAGAAAGGGAACGCTGCCAAACTGTGATTCCCATCTCTGACTAAGATGTATGTACACTACACAGTCCATTATATGCTGCCAACATATCACGAAGGTTAAGGGTTAAGACTTTGCATGAATCTGACTTTACAGATTTTACTGGTTAAAAAAAACTGTAAGCATAAGCAATCCTGCATACTAGTGCTGCAGAAAATAAGGAAAATATATGATAACATTGTTGAATATCCCGAGCAAACTGCACACAAGCACTGTCTCTCTGTCACACACGCTCCCTGTCAGTGGTTGTAGCAATGTAGCCTGGAATGCTTTACACTAAATAGAAAATAAAGGGTATGGCAAGGAATGTGACGGTCTCTCTCACATGTGCACACACACAGTGTTAACCTCTGGCTGAAGTAAGAAAAAATAATCTGGAAGAAAAAAATGAAGGGAATGACATACTTTGACACAGTTGGTTAGCTGGAGGCTTATTGGAACGTAGACGTCAGCATTTCCTACACAGACAGTGTGGAAGTGTGTGTGTGTGTGTGTGTGTGTGTGTGTGTGTGTGTGTGTGTGTGTGTGTGTGTGTGTGTGTGTGTGAGAGAGAGAGAGAGAGAGAGAGACGTGCCAAGGCCAACCACTTGGGCTGTAAACACACTTCAGTACCTTGGACAGCTACAGTTTCCTCACAGAGGGAAAGTGGGTGCAGTCATTTCTAACCTGTGTTGACACTGCAGAAGCCATGTTCAATGTGTTGACACTATATGAAGCTATGTCCACGTAGCGCTATTCAAAGCTAATACACTTTTTATCTTTAGATTTACAGCACAAACCTGCACATAACCAAGCATTACTTATGAGAGGTAAATCTACAGTACTTCAATGCTCTTAAATCATCACACGCTGATGATGCAATATGCTGCCCACCATTAATACAACACATTTCTGCAGGGCTTTGAGGTCCTCAGATCAGGGCTTACTGACTGTTCCCCGTACAAAACTGAAAACTAAAGGTGACAGAGCCTTTGAAACAGTGGCAACTAGACTGTGGAGCGCTTTGCCTCGTGATTTGAGCACAATTTGAGGCCTGTCTTGATATTTTTAAAAAGCAGCAAAAGACCCATCTTTTGAGTTATTTGATTAGCCACATTGTTGATGGTATTACTATGTATTTTTTTAGATAGATAGATCCTTTATTAATCCTTTACAGGAAATGACAGTGCCACAGCAGCTTCAAGACAAACATAACACCACACATTTCCTCAAATATCTTCCATACCTAATAAGTTTAAATACAATATATAAATAATACAACCATAAGTGCAGAGTTATATCTGTGCATTATAAAAACCTTATAGCCGCTGGTAAGAAGGACTTCCTGTATCTCTCAGACTTGCACATTGGTGCAATCAGTCTCTGACTGAAGGTGCTGCTGTTAATCACCTTCAGGTCGTGGAGTGGGTGTGCAGGGTTGGTCATTATTGATCCCAGTTTGTTAAAGGTTCTGACCTTTGCCACCTGCTGGACCGTCTGTTCCTTGCCTTTGTGAGTAAATGATTTATTGTGATTTGTATTGGGTTTACATGTCACTTTGTGACGGTCTGTGATAAGTGCTATACAAATTAACTTTACTTACTTACATGTCTGCATTACGAAGATGTCAGTTTGATTGCACTGGTATTATCAGATGACCTCTGAGTTCACTGAAAACCAGTAAGTATTTTGCTCTAGAGTTGACATAGCAGATGCATAGTGGATTACAATTGTGGAGGTTTTGTTAATAATTAGAATTACAGAGCTTGCCACTGGAAATTTAATCATGTTTAAATTGGACTCAAGCCTGACAGTCTCCTGATGGGCACAGAATGCAGTGAAACAGCTGCTGGCAAAAAAAGTGAAAACGTGAATCCTCTGGCTGCAGAATTATTGCACAAATGCTGGGCAAAGTGCAGTTATGCAGTGTGAATAACAGATTAAATGAGTAAATGGATTGTAAACTAGAATATGAGAGTGCATTAATGGATATTGTAATATATATTCTCTGTTAAATGTATTGATTTTCAGTATCCTCAAGAGAACAGAATATAATGTAATAAGACTAATTGTGTTCTTATTTTAATTGTAAAAGGCCCTTACTACTGGGATATCCCACTTTTATTTCTCCTTCCATATACTATTACCCACTGTTGAATGCAACAACTTCACACATGACAACAGTGTTATGAAAAGCATTCTGGGAAATGTAGAAAAAATAACCAAGTGACAGAAAAGTTGTCGGTTGCACAAAACAAGCAATTTGAAGACACAATGTGTTGACATTTTACAGACTAAGCAATTTCTTTAATAGAATTCTTTTTTATTATTATTCGTCAATGCAAATATGCATTTATTTCAGCCCTCCACAACATGAAGTACATTTAACCCTTTACCATTAAACTACGTCCCAGAATACACTGAATAGCACACACTGATGGTATCAAAAACTGTAAGAGAATACTATGTGTGTGATCCCATACACATTTAAGATAACATGCTTCCATCGTGTGCATCTTTGTGAATGTGGGCACAGAGTCTAACCCTAACCCTTACGCTAAGGTGTTTGCTGTGGAATTTAACAAGGAAATGTCAGCGGTCATCGGCGTTGGGAGAGTAAAAAAAATGTCTCTGAAAAATATGGGACAGGTGGGGTCTCAGGGTGTGTAACAGACAAGCTCACAGCAGCACAGTACAGATACATGCTCATAGGCTCATACAAACCTACATACATACACACATACGCTCATACATACATACATACATATATACATACATACATACATACGATAAACCACTGATGGTGTTTAAATCAAAGCCATGTCTTCCCTAATCCTCACTTATCTGGGACAAGTTTCTGATGGATTAATACAGGAATAATAATAACCCAGCGGTCTCATCCCAGCACTGCATTAATACAATTCTTAAACCAAGGTTAATATATTTACCAGGGGAAGTGGTTTATTAAAGTGGCTACAAGGAACTTTTAGTTTGTGTTGATTCTAGCGGCCTCTTTGGACAAAAGTGGTAGTGTTTTTACCACACCTGCTGTCGTAAAGATCTTTAAGAGTTAAGGAAGCTACACACCGATACACCGATACACGCCGATAATCGGCCGTTGGACAGTCTAGCAAAGTTGGTGACTCAAGTCTGTTCGGCGTGTTCTTCAGAAACATGTTTCAGTGAATTATTTTAGTACAACATGAGATCTTATTCTGAATGGCCGCCATGACAGTCTGGCTTTGAATTTCTGGAGAAAACAAACCCACGTGATGTGTTCATCCAATCAGCTGCCGGTTTTTATTTTTTGGGCAACAATACAGATTAGCGCCGTCTGCTGTTATGGAGACGTATTAACTCTCGTCTCTTCGGTTGTTCCGAGGCACTTTTTGGTCCAACTCGGGGAGACTGATCAGTCCGACTGGCTTTTCTGCCGACGTTGGGCTATCTGGTTGGTGTGTAACTGCCTTTAGCGTTACCAGGAGGTCATAAAGTTGCAATTATTGTTTTGCTCAGACAGAAAATCATTAATTTACAATAAGAGAATATGTTACAGATACATCGTTGCATTTACTGTAAGTGTTGCATAACAGTAACTTAGCCTGGATGTATCATGAGTTAAACTGGGTATCACTGTCACAGTGTCATGAGCCAAAGCATTAAGAGTTTGTTGTAGCAACCAACGTCATATTAAAAACTTAGATTTATATAGCGCCTTTCATGAAACTCAAGGATGCTTTACACAAGTATATTGGGGAAAAAAAGAAAATAGTATGCTAACAGAAACACTGACTGAAATGAAATAAAAACTGGACGCTAAATGGAAGGGAGACATAATTTCATGTAAGCTATTGACGTACAAGGGTGTCTTACATTGTAAAGTTCTTTCATGAAATATAAAAAAAATATGAAATAGACATAATACATACCTGTCTAGGAAGAAGAGGGCCAATTCAGGGTCAGTTTTGAATCATTTACAATCCCCTATATGCCTCCGTCTGTTAAAAGCCCGACCGAGGTTGACTTGGGTTTTCGCCCGTCGTCTGTCACGTTCCCTTTCAGCTTTTAGTTGTTCTTTGTTTAATTTCCTTTTTTCTGTGATGGCCCTGCCCCAGTATCAGCCATAACTACAACAGATAACAGCTAAAATAAAATTAGGCCTACATAAAGAACTCTCCTGTTACCTTTTACCTGGCTGGGTATAATAACACAGGCTTTTCCGGTGTTACACCGAAATCTCTGACCCATCAGAATGTGTGAATGTAGAGCCGGTCTGCCTGCCGTAAATCCTTTTGTGACTTTGTGGGAAAAACTGGACCTAGACAAAGGCATTAATAAAAACTAAATAAAAATAGTGTTCTTTTCACTGTTAGTCTTGTTTGCAGTTACAGGTCATTTATGATTATCAGATGGAAAATTAAACAGTTTCAGAAACATTTCAAAGTTCCTCGTAGCTACTTTAATTAAAACAAAATCCAACAACACTATTGCTGTTTCAGCTCTAAAATTAACTATAAGTTAAAACAAATGCCAATCCCCAACAGTATGAAACTAGATGCTGCTGCCATTTAACAAGTAGCAGACTATCAACCAATCCTGAATGAGCATGCCTTTTCTATCCATTCATTAATCTTCAACCATAAATTCAGCTCATTGTTGCCAGAATCAGTCAAAGGAATGTGTTGTGTGTTCAGACATTAACAAACCTAAAATTGCATTATCACTGACCATATTACAAAATATAATTAGCTGTCCATCCACGACTGGAACACGATCGCTCGGTTTACTGCTAACATTTCTGTTCATGCATGCTGACAATTGCTTGACTTCAGAATTTCTGGAACATCCTGTTCATTTCTGTTCTTAAACTACTGCCCATTTTTAAGTGGAGGCAGAGGCAGACCACACAGAAAGAAGCAGAGAATGATGCAACTCAAGTGGACTTTCTGGATTAGTTGTATACTCCAACGCCTACACTTCCACAGATGACCAACCGGACCCATTACAAATTTTTGAGCTAAACCTTCTGACCCGCTGCTTGGGCAACAGCGACGCAAACGCATTAGACAGCACAAACAAACCAACCAAGGAGTAAGGAATAAGTCCCAGGAACAGTGGAAGCATAGAAATGAGCTCAGCTGGCACTGTATCAATATGGGAACCAAAGCTTTTCCAAATAGTTTCTCTTTCTTTTGGAACACCACAGAGCTTTCCGGGAAGCAAAGAATGGACTTGATTTTCCAGGAACTGGCTAATTGGACGCTGATGGGGATTTCCATGGTAATGGTGATGGGTAAAGGTCAGAGGTGAGGAAAGGTACCACAAAGCATGTTGGATATCAACGTGAGGATGCAGAGAAATATGAAGTTTTTTTTAAATTTTTTTATTTCAGACCATTACCTTGAACACTTATGCACATGCAAGCACACACACAAAAGCCTTTTACCAACCAAATAACAAAAATCAGCAGGGCTCCAGTATGTTAGGTATTTGGGCAACACGATAATTTTGCTGTTAACACACTCCTTCTCTCCCTCCCGTTTTCCAGATTTCTCACTTCTGACTGGGCTCATTGATAGTGGCCTTCAAAATTAACTTTTTTCGTCTACCAACCAAATGGCTAATGAATGTTCAAATATTACCAGCCACACAATAGATTACCATTGGGTTTTTTGGCTGGTGAGTGAAGCAAATCTACCAGCCACTTGCATATTTCACCAGCATTTGGCTGGTAAACGGTGCTAATTTGGAACCCTGATTATAAGCCACTTACATGTAGTTTAACCAAAAAAAAACTTTAAAAAACACATCTGAATGTTTTGGTGTAAACTACATGAATCCCACGATCCCTATAATGTCCATCAAATGTTAAGGAGATATGATACTGTGAAAATCCACAACACAGCAGAGGTCAGGGCTCCCAAAGTATTCATTAACAAGTCAAAGTTAATATTTTAAAGCAATGCATGAAAAATCAGCTGAAAACAGCACTGATAGAAAATATAAAATTAAGGAAAAAAAGGTTTCTTTCTCATCATTCATAGCAATAGGGAAACCTTTAGTGAAACAACGTGGCTTGTCGGCTTCCATTCACAGTAGTAAACTACAAGTCACACAACTGTATTCCAATTAAACTACTGACATTTGAAATGTCATTAGCAAAAATGTTCTGTAAATGTCAAAAACAACAGAAGAAAAGCAAGTTTGGCAAGTACTCTATTGTGGCAGCTCATCCTAGCCATTTTAATGTTTTAACAGACAAGGATTTGGCAGTAATTAAACTTGCAGAAAAATGTCAAATCTATTCTGCGGTAGCCAAGACAACTGAGCCATTTGAAGCTTTTAAGCATGCCAACATTTGAAAAGATTTAGGGAAAGATGAAGAAAAAGTGTGAATAAAACCCCACTACAACTGGATAGACAACAGGCCTATTTGGAACCCCTGACTGTATATAAAGAGAAATACAGTATACAGATTATAGATTAAATTATATACAGTCTATTCTTGGAACATAGTAACATGTGCAACTACAGTACTAGTTTGTGTGATTTAGTGAGTAGTCAGTCAGCAACTGCGTCATGACAACAGTCTCAGTGTCAGTCACATGCAATGTGGTGAACCCCACAGGCCGTGTGACAGGAAAGCCTGAGGGCTGCAGCCTGTGTATGGCAGGCAGACACAGAGGAAAGTGTGTTATTAAAAAGTAATGGGCTCTCCTATACCTTGCCACCTGGAGGCAGATCAATAGAGCTTTCTTTATTGAGTGTCCATTGCAGTGGCTCCCTAAGGGGAGATAACTGAACATGTGCGAGCAAGAATGAGACAGAGACTTTGTGCGTGTGTGCGTCAGATATTTTGTACACACTTCTCTCAGCTGTCTTGGAGTGAAAACTGATGCAACAAGAATCTCAGACATTTCCGTCAAGGCACAACAGGACATTGCAGAGTATATGGCCTCTCTGACATAGTGCTGAGTAACAGAAAAAAAATCGCCAGTATGGATAAGCCACTTAAAACTGCATTAAGACCGTGTCCAAAAAGCACAAAGTTAAGTCTTCGCTGTTTCAATAGCAACTGTTGCAGCTGCCTCGCCCGCCATTTTAACAAGGTTGAAAATACGTTGGTGGTCTTGTAGCTTTAGCTCCGTAGCAAAGGTGGCAACTGTTGAGGGCAAGTAGTGTCCAGTGTCCCACACAAAACTTTTTAAACGTTATGAGTGCAGCATCCGGGTACTCATAGTGCACTGCATTTTGCTATACTTCGTCAGTGCAAATGCACTAAGTTTGCAGAAGTGTTTTTTTCTGAAGGGATGAATTGATGCCTGTGAACCATTTGTTTGTATCAGAAAGAAAGAGAGGTACAGAGAAAGCAGCGCAGAGAGATTAAGGCATGAGGTGGTGTGGCCAGAAAGGCAGTCAAGACAAGTCATTTAAGTCCTTGTAAATCACTTGAGAGACATTTATTACTTAATGGCTGGCTCTTTGTTGTAAGCCAGCAGTAGCCTTGGATTACTTCTACAAAAGGAAACATTTGTTTTGCTAATCCCAGGTAAAAATGCTATGACATTTTAAAGGTCCAATGTAACAAGTTTACTGTAATAAATCCAAAAATGACCCCAATGTTTCATCAGATATTAAGGAAATAATCCTAAATTGAAATACTATCTTTTCTGACAACAATGCTAATGCATTGTTGTTGCCGTGACGGCATTTCTGTTTGTGTTTTGGCCTGTGTGTTGTTATCAACTGCCCAGTTTGACATCCAGGCCAGGTTGCCAGATATAACGTTACCTGTAAAAACGCCAGCAGGCTACAGCTGTAATACAGCCATGAAAGCAGCAAACAAACGAACGGGATCAACGGAGATAGATTCTACCCGATTTAAAAAAAACTGCATGTTTCTAACAGTTGCATGACCAGAGACATTACAAACCCCGGGTAAATATTGGGGACGTATTTAAAATATGGAGACAGCTTAGAGCCCAAAAGGACGCCAAGTTGGCTAATTTCCTCCTGAACAGGTAAGCATTAGCTTCAGGGTAATTTATCACGGCTACAAGGGACGGGCATTTTATGTCATTTCAACATTCATGTACTCACATTGAATTATATAGCTTGAGTACCCGAGTTGGTTACTTGCAAAAACAATTGAGACAGCCAGTAAAGTGACTGGTCCTGGCGCCGCCATGCTAACCCTGCTAATGTTCCCGGATGACCAGGCAAGCGGGCCACAGCTGTTTACAACGTGTAGCCTGTTCAGCGGCCGTAGCCGACAACGGTGAGTTATTTTAAATCAAGAGAGGGGGGCTGTAAATTGGAAGGAGAGGACTGTGAGTTTGCAGTGTGTTTAGCGATTGTTGCCGTAATTCTAAGCCAATAGCTACCATAGCTAGCTAATTCTAAGCCGAGGAAGTGTGCCTGTCCGTTGGATGGAGAGGACGGCGAGGTTGTTGTGTTTTTAGCGGTTCCTACCGTAATTCTAAGTCGAAAAGGTGTGTCTGTCAGTTGGGTACAGCGCTCACCGTCAGCATGGGCTTTTATGACTGTCAATATAGCCAGTATCTAACGTTAGCTACTCCGCTGGGCTGTGAAGCAATGTCTGGCCTATGTAAGACAAGTGTCTAGCAACATTGTTGTGGATGCTGCGGTCTCAGCCTGGCAACCTCCGTGAACTTAAAGTCTTGGGAAGGAGGGGGCGGGGGAGACGACTCTCTCCAGTATTTTGAATTTGTACTGCAGAAATTATTTTAAACACTAGCTGTCAATATTACATATGGCACCTTTAAGAAACTATATCTTACGAGATGTGGGTCTCTTTTTATGGCGGGTTTAAATATGTATATATAGTATGAGCCCTGTAAGAGTCTGTTCAGCTGGTACTTCCTACTAGTAGGTAGCTTTTCACAGTACTTGTTTATCCAGATAAACTATTATAAATATGAATGTAATCACAATAATGCTGCATTGCTGTGAACTGCTCAGCCAGTGGAGGAATTTGGACACAATGACACTACTTACACAGAATAGCTGCAAGTTGAGTAGGTTTTAGGGTATATTATTGATTAAGATAAGATACATCTATTCATACGAAAGCAAATTACTAAAAATCCGAGGGGGGTCTGGCTGCAGAGCTCCAGTGTCAGGCTGCTTCCGTTGCTCAAAATGCCGTTAGCATCTAGTAGCTACTTTATTGCTAACATTAGCTCAAAATGCCGTCAGCATCTAAGAGGCTTCTTGATTGCTAACGTTAGCTCAAAACGCCGTTAGCATATTAGCTAACGTTTTAGCTAGTGCCCTAAATATATAATATTTTAGCTATCTATGATTGTTTGTAAACAGTCATATATATCTATGGTATATCAACAACAAAGTGTCTTCTTCCAAAAGTGTGTATACAGTTATAAAGTTTCTTGCGCATAAGAGACGCACAAAAGGTTTGTTATTTCCGGTCCTGACGCTGGAGGCAGCCTGAGAGTGGAGCCTGCAACGGAAGCAGCCTGACACTGGAGCTCTGCAGCCAGACCCTCTTGAAAAATCCAGCCTTGGAACTTAACCTGTGTCTGCAGAAATGCTACATTAAAAAATAAATAAATAGATTTGTTAATATAAACATCTCTGTTTAATGGAAGCCTTTATTGAACACTATTTGCCTACCAGACTACCATGGGTTTAAGGTCGCCAGCTTGACCGAATAAAGAATTGACTGGGAGGCCATTCAAAGTCAGGGTATTGTTGAAACTATTTCATATGACGCATCATTCAACAGTGTTTATAGCTGTTCCATACAACCACACCTGATGGCGAGGTGAAAAGGCTGACCAATCATTTGTGCTTGTCGGATTGTTGAATGCTTATCGGATTGTCGGACCAGAAGCATCTAAGCTGAAGCATACTGCCAGCAGAGATTACAGCAAAAAGGTTGACAATGATGGATAATGGATGCAGTAGATACTCATTTATCCAAAGAAGAGCGATGAAAAGAACTTAAGATTGCTAAACTAGTCCAGATGTTATGCCAGACTTTGCCTCTCTTCAGTATTTGTGCAGCTCCAACACTGATGACCAAATGTTGAAGAAGTAGAGTTTTTTCCTTCAGACAAAACCAAGGACAATGTTGTTTTTACCAGTAACTGGTAAAAACTCCAGGAACATACCTCCCTCAGCCAGCTGTCTCTCCTGTGTTTGGTCAACAAGCATAAGAAGCTGACTCTTCAGCAGCCAAAAATGTCAAACCCACAACCACTGGAGCAATATGCTGATTAACTAAAAGGCTTTTGCCTGAATGTCCTTGACCTTCTGTCTGTCTGTGTTTCTGTAGCTAAAAAAGTTAAAAATTAACCATGTTTCCATAACACTGTTGCTAACAGGGACCAGTGATCCAAGGCCAGACACACAGCAAAAAGGAGACACATAAGAAACCGACAGAAGAGTAGACAAAACAATATTAATAGGAGATGGAACAGACTAGGCATTTGGAATATGGACACTCGTAAGCATACACACTTTGCATTAATGAACTTGTGTGTTACAAAGCATAGATAATGTTCCATTTTCAAATGTTTTGTGATTTTCACTCAACACAGCAAGCTCACAATTTCAAACCAAATATATGAACTGTGACCTATGTAGACCACTCACACACAAACCACTGTATATCTTACAAACACCCTGCAAAATATGGGCATGGCATGCCATCTCTGTTTGGGCTAAAACAATAGGCAGTGATGTAAAAGGAAATGACCTAGACAACAGACACAAGGACTCCACTGTGCATACATAAATGTTTGACAGTAGATCTGTTTGATTCTGAAAAAAATGATAATCACAATGGTTTTGGTCAATATAAAAGTCACAATTATGTAACTTGATTACTCATTAGCCTAACTTTTGGAAAGCATTTATGGAACTTAAAGAGTAAAAAAAAAAAAGAACAGTGAAAACATCTTGAACTGTGAAATTTCCCTTAATACTTTTCTCTTTGAATTCCTCTTACGATTTTCGATTACAATGTGTTTGTGATTGTTAAGATCCAATATCGAAATCGCATAAAAAAAATTTGATTAATAGCACAGCCCTATTTGACAGTAAGATTTTCTGTGGTCTGAGGAAAAGGTTTGGATATACAAGATATATGAGATTTGAACAAGACTGGTTCAAGCCCAAATGTAGAAATGCATGCCACAAAATCACAATATTTAATGCTCATCAAAGAAAGACCATTTTGCTAACTCTGGAGAGAGAGAATTTCATCTGTGCAACTATGAAAAACAAATACATATTAAAAAAATTTCTAAAAGAATTTCTCCGATCATTGATATAATATACAGTAATCTTTGTTTTGACTAAATAAGATGAGACTGTTCCTCCAAATTAATAATTGAAACTGTTATTTAGGTCCTAATAATAGTTGATAACCCATCCAAATGTTTGGGGTGAATAAATAAAAACTAAAATGATGCTCCCTCTCTCTCTCACACATACTTTACACCACTAAAGGCAGCTACATGTATGTGCCCCACCCAAGTATATCAATTACTGATTTTCCATGACGCTGAACCAATTTGTGTCTTTATTAATCTGATCATAAGTCTAAACAGGCCATCAAAGCCTCTTAGCCATTGTTTTGGTTTTATGCTGCATTGCCGCAAGCCTAAAACAAGCCACA